>NC_060182.1:91834075-91976575 GCF_021184085.1 Oncorhynchus gorbuscha | reverse complement strand
AGTATAGATGACTGTGGTATAATAGTCTAGTTGACTGTGGTATAATAGTCTAGTTGACTGTGGTATAATAGATGACTGTGGTATAATAGTCTAGTTGACTGTGGTATAATAGTATAGATGACTGTGGTATAATAGTATAGATGACTGTGGTCTAATAGTATAGATGACTGTGGTATAATAGATGACTGTGGTATAATAGTATAGATGACTGTGGTATAATAGTATAGATGACTGTGGTATAATAGATGACTGTGGTATAATAGATGACTGTGGTATAATAGTATAGATGACTGTGGTATAATAGTATAGATGACTGTGGTATAATAGTCTAGATGACTGTGGTATAATAGATGACTGTGGTATAATAGATGACTGTGGTATAATAGTCTAGATGACTGTGGTATAATAGATGACTGTGGTATAATAGTCTAGATGACTGTGGTATAATAGATGATGACTGTATAATAATAGATGACTGTGGTATAATAGATAGATGACTGTGGTATAATAGATGACTGTGGTATAATAGTATAGATGACTGTGGTATAATATAGATGACTGTGGTATAATAGTATAGATGACTGTGGTATAATAGATGACTGTGGTATAATAGAGATGACTGTGGTATAATAGTCTAGATGACTGTGGTATAATAGATGACTGTGGTATAATAGATGACTGTGGTATAATAGTCTAGTTGACTGTGGTATAATAGATGACTGTGGTATAATAGATGACTGTGGTATAATAGTCTAGATGACTGTGGTATAATAGATGACTGTGGTATAATAGATGACTGTGGTATAATAGATGACTGTGGTATAATAGTCTAGATGACTGTGGTATAATAGAGATGACTGTGGTATAATAGTCTAGTTGACTGTGGTATAATAGATGACTGTGGTATAATAGTTAGATGACTGTGGTATAATAGATGACTGTGGTATAATAGTCTAGATGACTGTGGTATAATAGATGACTGTGGTATAATAGTATAGATGACTGTGGTATAATAGATGACTGTGGTATAATAGTATAGATGACTGTGGTATAATAGATGACTGTGGTATAATAGTATAGATGACTGTGGTATAATAGATGACTGTGGTATAATAGTATAGATGACTGTGGTATAATAGTCTAGATGACTGTGGTATAATAGTCTAGATGACTGTGGTATAATAGATGACTGTGGTATAATAGTCTAGATGACTGTGGTATAATAGATAGTTGACTGTGGTATAATAGATGACTGTGGTATAATAGTCTAGATGACTGTGGTATAATAGATGACTGTGGTATAATAGATGACTGTGGTATAATAGATGACTGTTGACTAATAGTCTAGATGACTGTGGTATAATAGATGACTGTGGTATAATAGATGACTGTGGTATAATAGATGACTGTGGTATAATAGTATAGATGACTGTGGTCTAATAGTATAGATGACTGTGGTATAATAGTATGTTTGACTGTGGTATAATAGTCTAGTTGACTGTGGTATAATAGTATAGATGACTGTGGTATAATAGTCTAGATGACTGTGGTCTAATAGTCTAGTTGACTGTGGTATAATAGATGACTGTGGTATAATAGTCTAGTTGACTGTGGTATAATAGTATAGATGACTGTGGTATAATAGTATAGATGACTGTGGTATAATAGATGACTGTGGTATAATAGATGACTGTGGTATAATAGTCTAGTTGACTGTGGTATAATAGATGACTGTGGTATAATAGAGTTGACTGTGGTATAATAGTATAGATGACTGTGGTATAATAGATGACTGTGGTATAATAGATGACTGTGGTATAATAGATGACTGTGGTATAATAGTCTAGTTGACTGTGGTATAATAGATGACTGTGGTATAATAGTCTAGTTGACTGTGGTATAATAGTATAGATGACTGTGGTATAATAGTATAGATGACTGTGGTCTAATAGTCTAGTTGACTGTGGTATAATCGATGACTGTGGTATAATAGTCTAGTTGACTGTGGTATAATAGATGACTGTGGTATAATAGTCTAGATGACTGTGGTATAATAGTCTAGTTGACTGTGGTATAATAGATGACTGTGGTATAATAGTCTAGTTGACTGTGGTATAATAGATGACTGTGGTATAATAGATGACTGTGGTATAATAGTCTAGTTGACTGTGGTATAATCGATGACTGTGGTATAATAGTCTAGTTGACTGTGGTATAATAGATGACTGTGGTATAATAGTCTAGTTGACTGTGGTATAATAGATGACTGTGGTATAATAGTTGACTGTGGTATAATAGATGACTGTGGTCTAATAGTATAGATGACTGTGGTATAATAGTCTAGATTCCAGTCAATTCACTGTCGTGTTTTTGCCGGCTAAGGTCTAGTAGAATTTACTGTAGTATACTGAAGCATCTACAGTTTACAATAGTAAAAATACTGTAGCAATAGAAAACTGTTGTATCTACAATAGTGGACTGTAGTATACAGTTTGTTTGCAGAAGTGTCACTAATATTTACTATAGTGTTTTTTTATTTATTATCAACTTCGTAGAAGTGGAGACTTCCCCTTCAGCCAACCTACTGGAGAAATACTGAAATATTTTCCATAACATCGAAGCCGGATAGTTTTCCAACCTTCTGCAAGTCTTCCTCCCGGATACTGCCGATGTGGAAGGGCAGCATTAGACAATGATATAAGAACATCAGTGGTCTGGGTGGTCTGGGATAGGGACATGTCAATCCACAGACTCTACTGGTGGCATTCTAGGATGCTATAATATCATGTCTGTAATATCATGTCTGTAATATCATGTCTGTAATATCATGTCTGTAATATCATGTCTGTAATATCATGTCTGTAATATCATGTCTGGAATATCATGTCTGTAATATCATGTCTGGAATATCATGTCTGTAATATCATGTCTGTAATATCATGTCTGTAATATCATGTCTGTAATATCATGTCTGTAATATCATGTCTGTAATATCATGTCTGTAATATCATGTCTGACAGACATGACACTTCATTTGTCATGTCTGTATGTATATCATGTCTGTAATATCATGTCTGTAATATCAACGTCAGAATAACTCCCTCTCTTTCTCCCTCTCTTTCTTTCTCTCTCTTTCTCTCCCCTGCCCCCAGTCTTTCCATCTGTGTGTGTCTGAAGGCTGTAACAAAAGGATGAACCACACCCCAGAGCCTCGCTGGCACAATGTACACCAGACTGTCAAGACTCTTAGTCTTGGCTTGGAGATCTGTCTGTCTCACTCACAGTCTCTCTCCCCTTCACTCTTGAAAATGGTATTTTATTTGCTGCCATCTCTTTTCCCTTTCTCCCATCTCTCTCTTCTCCCCTTCTCTTTTCTCCTCTCTTTCTCCTCTCTTTCTCCTCTCTTTCTCCTCTCTCTTTCTTTCTCTCTCTCTCTCTCTCTCTCTCTCTCTCTCTCTCTCTCTCTCTCTCTCTCTCTCTCTCTCTCTCTCTCTCTCTCTCTCTCTCTCTCTCTCTCTCTCTCTCTCTCTCTCTCTCTCTCTCTCTCTCTCTCTCTCTCTCTCTCTCTCTCTCTCTCTCTCTCTCTCTCTCTCTCTCTCTCTCTCTCTCTCTCTCTCTCTCTCTCTCTTCTCTCTACTACTGATTCTGTCTTCTGTGTAGGTGCTTCAACTCTGGTTTTCATTAGACTGTGGCCATGGTAATCAGAAACATCATGTGTGACTCGTCCTGCCTCGTCATTGTCACATCATCCAGCTGAAAGGTGTGACACAGGAAACGCAAAACGGATTAGAACCACCTTTATAAAATCATTTTCTAAGAGTATCTTGAAAGACAATCTGGGTGTCATTTTCTGTCCGGAAAACTCTCTGAACTCGACAAAGGTATTTACAATATTGTAGCAGTAATTTTCTCGTAACAATTATTTGTTGATGTCAGCAAGAAGGTGTTAATTATTAATGTGGATTTTTTTTTAAATTCAGTCTATTTCAAATATAATGGTTATTTCAGGAAATCTTCAGTGAGAGGGGAGAGAGATGGAGATGGAGAGAGAGGAGGATAGATGGAGAGTGGTGAGAGAAAGAGAGAGGGTTTAGAGAGGGAGGATGTAGAGATGGAGAGGAGAGATAGGAAAGGGGGAGAGAAAGAGAGAGGGGAGAGAGAGAAAAGAGTGGGAGATAGAAGAGAGAGAGAGAGAGAGAGAGAGAGAGAGAGAGAGAGAGAGAGAGAGAGAGAGAGAGAGAGAGAGAGAGAGAGACAGAGAGAGACAGAGAGAGATATAACACAATACATTGAGTACAAGAGTGAGGTAAATACTCTGCTTCTCTCTTTTCATGAAAAATATTACCACATGGAGGACATTATAAAGCAAAGGCCAACTCCCTCTCTCTCCCTCCTCAGTCCCCCTCTCCCCTCTCTCCCTCCCCATTCTCCTGCTCCCTCTCTCTCCCCTCTTTCTCTCCCTCCTATGTCCATCGCTTCCTCTCCATCCCCCTCTCTCTCTCCCTCCCCATTCCCCTGCTCCCTCTCTCTCTCCCTCCTCAGTCCCCCTGCTCTCTCTCCCTCCTCAGTCCCCCTCTCCCTCTCTCTCCCTCCCCATTCCCCTGCTCCATCTCTATCCCCTCTTTCTCTCCCTCCTATGTCCATCGCTTCCTCTCCATCCCCTCTCTCTCTCTCCCTCCTCAGTCCCCCTGCTCTCTCTCTCCCTCCTCAGTCCCCCTCTCCCTCTCTCTCCCTCCCCATTCCCCTGCTCCATCTCTCTCCCCTCTTTCTCTCCCTCCTATGTCCATCGCTTCCTCTCCATCCCCTCTCTCTCTCCCCACCTCAGTCCCCCTCTCCCTCTCTCTTCCTCCTCAGTCCCCCGCTACCTCTCTCTCCCCTCTCTCTCTCCCTCCCCATTCCCCTGCTCCCTCTCCCCTCTCTCTCTCCCCTCTGTCTCTCCCTCCTCAGTCCCCCCCTCTCTCTCTCTCTCTCTCTCTCTCTCTCTCTCTCTCTCTCTCTCTCCTCTCTCCCCCTCTGTCCCCCGCTCCCTCTCTCTCCCCTTTCTCTCTCCCTCCTATGTCCTTCGCTCCCTCTCTATCCCCTCTCCCTCTCTCCCTCCTCAGTCCCCCTCTCCCTCCCTCTCCCTCCTCAGTCCCCCTCTCCCTCTCTCCCCTCTACCTCTATCCCCTCTACCTCTCTCTATCCCCTCTCCCCCTCTCTCTCTATCCCCTCTCCCTCTATCCCCTCTCCCTCTCTCTATCCCCTCTCCCTCTCTCTATCCCCTCTCCCTCTCTCTCCCTCCTCAGTCCCCCTCTCCCTCTCTCCATCCCCTCTCCCT
The DNA here is from genome assembly GCF_021184085.1 of Oncorhynchus gorbuscha. Classification (NCBI taxonomy): domain Eukaryota; kingdom Metazoa; phylum Chordata; class Actinopteri; order Salmoniformes; family Salmonidae; genus Oncorhynchus; species Oncorhynchus gorbuscha. The sequence continues at coordinate 91,971,258 of NC_060182.1, read as the reverse complement.
CTCTCCCTCTCTCTATCCCCTCTCCCTCTCTCCCTCCTCAGTCCCCCTCTCCCTCCCTCTCCCTCCTCAGACCCCCTCTCCCTCTCTCTATCCCCTCTCCCTATATCCCCTCTCCCTATCCCTCTCTCTATCCCCTCTCCCTCTCTCCCCTCTCCCCTCTCCCTCTCTCCCTCCTCCCCCTCTCCCTCCTCAGTCCCCCTCTCCCTCTCTCTATCCCCTCTCCCTCTCTCCCTCTCTCTATCCCCTCTCCCTCTCTCTATCCCCTCTCCCTCTCTCTATCCCCTCTCCCTCTCTCTATCCCCTCTCCCTCTCTCTATCCCCTCTCCCTCTCTCTCCCTCCTCAGTCCCCCTCTCCCTCTCTCTATCCCCTCTCCCTCTCTCCCTGCCTCCCTGTCGCTCTCTGGCTGCTGGTTCCAGTTACTCAGAGGAGATCAAATGTAAAAGAAATGAACTGAGGCCCAAAGCAGCCTTCACCAAGGCCCTACCAGAGGGAGGGTGAGTGAGTTTATGGGTTGGTCTGGAATTTTCTACACATGCCGTAGTGAACCTATTAATAGATTGTGAAAAAAAGGTTTTAAAGTAGGTCGTCGCATATGTCTTTGCATACTCACATTTACCTAAACTAAAGCATACTCACATTTACCTAAACTAAAGCATACTCACATTTACCTAAACTAAAGCATACTCACATTTACCTAAACTAAAGCATACTCACATTTACCTAAACTAAAGCATACTCACATTTACCTAAACTAAAGCATACTCACATTTACCTAAACTAAAGCATACTCACATTTACCTAAACTAAAGCATACTCACATTTACCTAAACTAAAGCATACTCACATTTACCTAAACTAAAGCATACTCACATTTACCTAAACTAAAGCATACTCACATTTACCTAAACTAAAGCATACTCACATTTACCTAAACTAAAGCATACTCACATTTACCTAAACTAAAGCATACTCACATTTACCTAAACTAAAGCATACTCACATTTACCTAAACTAAAGCATACTCACATTTACCTAAACTAAAGCATACTCACATTTACCTAAACTAAAGCATACTCACATTTACCTAAACTAAAGCATACTTTTACCTACCAACATGAAAAAATACTATACTATGGTATGCATACAATAGTATTCACTGTAGTGTTTTTGCAAAAACAAGGTCAAAACACTACAGTGAATACTAAAATACTACTAGATTTTAGTCCACAAAAACACTACAGTAAATACAAAAGTATTATTTACTAGAGTATTTATACTATAGTTAACTCTAAATACTACAGTAAATAATACTTTTGTATTTACTGTAGTGTTTTTGTGGACTAAAATCTAGTAGTATTTTACTGTAGTATAATGTAATATTTACTGTTAACAATAGTACAAATACTGTAGTAATAGAAAACTGTTGTATACACAATAAAAATGAATGTAGTGTTTTTGCTGATTGTAGTATATAACAGTAATTAATGTAGTGTTTTTGATGATTGTAGTATATTGCAGTAATTAATGTAGTTTTTTTGCTGATTGTAGTATATTACAGTAATTAATGTAGTGTTTTTGCTGATTGTAGTATATAACAGTAATTAATGTAGTTTTTTTGCTGATTGTAGTATATTACAGTAATTAATGTAGTGTTTTTGATGATTGTAGTATATTGCAGTAATTAATGTAGTTTTTTTGCTGATTGTAGTATATTACAGTAATTAATGTAGTGTTTTTGCATACTGTATTACACAGTCATACTTACTGTAGTGTTTTTGAAGAAATAGCACTAGTATTTACTATAGTGTTTTTGGTTAATTAGCATTGACATAGAAGTGGAGGCTTTCTCCTTCAGGAAACCTACTGGAGAAATACAAAAAGTGCACATTTTCTATAACCTGTAGGTCGGTAGGACTGGGGTGTGAACAGAGAGTTCCAATCTCCTGCTCTTTGCTATAACACAAGATATGATATATACTTGGCATGTAGGTTTCTCACTTATCGGTGGCACAAATTGGGATATTGGGGATGGGAATGGGAAGTGTATATGGAAATTAAATACTGTAGTATTTACTACAGTGTTATTTTATTGAGATAAGACTGTAGTATTTACGATAGTATTCTACACTATATTAAAACATTCTATAGTAAGTACTAGAGACGATCAAGGTATACTACGGTGTGTAGTACAGTATTCTACAGTATACTACAGTATAGTACATAGTTCTATAGTAAGTACTAGTATTCTATAGTAAACTGTGGGTAAACGAAAGCATACTCACGTGTGGCTGTATATACTGTTTACAGACGGGTCCCATCTTTTCTTAGTTTTCTAATGTGTATGTACTGTATATTCTAATATCTTTGGTGCTCCTCCAGAGAGAGAAAGAGGCAGGCTACTTGGTGCTCCTCCAGAGAAAGAGAAAGAGGCAGGCTACTTGGTGCTCCTCCAGAGAAAGAGGCAGGCTGCATGGTGCTCCTCCAGAGAAAGGGAAAGAGGCAGGCTACTTGGTGCTCCAGAGAAAGAGAAAGAGGCAGGCTACATGGTGCTCCTCCAGAGAAAGAGAAAGAGGCAGGCTACTTGGTTTAACCACTGGCCACAGAGTGATACTAGCAGAGTGAAACCAGCAGAGTGATACCAGCAGAGTGATACCAGCAGAGTGATACTAGCAGAGTGATACCAGCAGAGTGATACCAGCAGAGTGATACCAGCAGAGTGATACCAGCAGAGTGATACCAGCAGAGTGATACTAGCAGAGTGATACCAGCAGAGTGATACTAGCAGAGTGATACTAGCAGAGTGATACCAGCAGAGTGATACTAGCAGAGTGATACTAGCAGAGTGATACCAGCAGAGTGATACCAGCAGAGTGATACTAGCAGAGTGATACTAGCAGAGTGATACCAGCAGAGTGATACTAGCAGAGTGATACTAGCAGAGTGATACCAGCAGAGTGATACTAGCAGAGTTATACCAGCAGAGTGATACTAGCAGAGTGATACAAGCAGAGTGATACCAGCAGAGTGATACCAGCAGAGTGATACTTGCAGAGTGATACCAGCAGAGTGATACTTGCAGAGTGATACTAGCAGTGATACTAGCAGAGTGATACCAGCAGAGTGAAACCAGCAGAGTGATACCAGCAGAGTGAAACCAGCAGAGTGATACCAGCAGAGTGATACCAGCAGAGTGATACCAGCAGAGTGATACTAGCAGAGTGATACCAGCAGAGTGATACCAGCAGAGTGACACTAGCAGAGTGATACTAGCAGAGTGATACCAGCAGAGTGATACTAGCAGAGTGAAACCAGCAGAGTGATACTAGCAGAGTGATACTAGCAGAGTGAAACCAGCAGAGTGATACCAGCAGAGTGATACTAGCAGAGTGATACCAGCAGAGTGATACCAGCAGAGTGATACTAGCAGAGTGATACCAGCAGAGTGATACCAGCAGAGTGATACCAGCAGAGTGAAACCAGCAGAGTGATACCAGCAGAGTGAAACCAGCAGAGTGATACTAGCAGAGTGATACCAGCAGAGTGATACTAGCAGAGTGATACTAGCAGAGTAATACCAGCAGAGTGATACCAGCAGAGTGATACTAGCAGAGTGATACCAGCAGAGTGATACTAGCAGAGTGATACTAGCAGAGTGATACTAGCAGAGTGATACTAGCAGAGTAATACCAGCAGAGTGATACTAGCAGAGTGAAACCAGCAGAGTGATACCAGCAGAGTGATACTAGCAGAGTGATACCAGCAGAGTGAAACCAGCAGAGTGACACTAGCAGAGTGACACTAGCAGAGTGATAGTAGCAGAGTGATACCAGCAGAGTGATACCAGCAGAGTGAAACCAGCAGAGTGATACCAGCAGAGTGATACTAGCAGAGTGATACCAGCAGAGTGAAACCAGCAGAGTGACACTAGCAGAGTGATACTAGCAGAGTGATACTAGCAGAGTGATACTTGCAGAGTGATACCAGCAGAGTGATACCAGCAGAGTGAAACCAGCAGAGTGATACTAGCAGAGTGATACCAGCAGAGTGAAACCAGCAGAGTGACACTAGCAGAGTGATACTAGCAGAGTGATTCTAGCAGAGTGATACCAGCAGAGTGATACCAGCAGAGTGAAACCAGCAGAGTGAAATCAGCAGAGTGAAACCAGCAGAGTGATACCAGCAGAGTGATACTAGCAGAGTGAAACCAGCAGAGTGATACCAGCAGAGTGATACCAGCAGAGTGATACCAGCAGAGTGATACCAGCAGAGTGATACTAGCAGAGTGATACCAGCAGAGTGATACCAGCAGAGTGACACTAGCAGAGTGATACTAGCAGAGTGATACCAGCAGAGTGATACTAGCAGAGTGAAACCAGCAGAGTGATACTAGCAGAGTGATACTAGCAGAGTGAAACCAGCAGAGTGATACCAGCAGAGTGATACTAGCAGAGTGATACCAGCAGAGTGATACCAGCAGAGTGATACCAGCAGAGTGATACCAGCAGAGTGATACCAGCAGAGTGATACTAGCAGAGTGATACTAGCAGAGTGATACTAGCAGAGTGATACCAGCAGAGTGATACTAGCAGAGTGATACCAGCAGAGTGATACCAGCAGAGTGATACCAGCAGAGTGATACCAGCAGAGTGATACCAGCAGAGTGATACTAGCAGAGTGATACCAGCAGAGTGATACCAGCAGAGTGATACTAGCAGAGTGATACCAGCAGAGTGATACTAGCAGAGTGATACCAGCAGAGTGATACTAGCAGAGTGAAACCAGCAGAGTGAAACCAGCAGAGTGAAACCAGCAGAGTGATACCAGCAGAGTGATACTAGCAGAGTGATACCAGCAGAGTGATACCAGCAGAGTGACACTAGCAGAGTGATACTAGCAGAGTGATACCAGCAGAGTGATACTAGCAGAGTGAAACCAGCAGAGTGATACTAGCAGAGTGATACTAGCAGAGTGAAACCAGCAGAGTGATACCAGCAGAGTGATACTAGCAGAGTGATACCAGCAGAGTGATACCAGCAGAGTGATACTAGCAGAGTGATACCAGCAGAGTGATACCAGCAGAGTGATACCAGCAGAGTGATACTAGCAGAGTGATACTAGCAGAGTGATACTAGCAGAGTGATACCAGCAGAGTGATACTAGCAGAGTGATACCAGCAGAGTGATACCAGCAGAGTGATACCAGCAGAGTGATACTAGCAGAGTGATACCAGCAGAGTGATACCAGCAGAGTGATACCAGCAGAGTGATACTAGCAGAGTGATACCAGCAGAGTGATACCAGCAGAGTGATACTAGCAGAGTGATACCAGCAGAGTGATACTAGCAGAGTGATACTAGCAGAGTGATACCAGCAGAGTGATACTAGCAGAGTGATACTAGCAGAGTGATACTAGCAGAGTGATACCAGCAGAGTGATACCAGCAGAGTGATACTAGCAGAGTGATACTAGCAGAGTGATACCAGCAGAGTGATACTAGCAGAGTGATACTAGCAGAGTGATACCAGCAGAGTGATACTAGCAGAGTTATACTAGCAGAGTAATACCAGCAGAGTGATACTAGCAGAGTGAAACCAGCAGAGTGATACCAGCAGAGTGATACTAGCAGAGTGATACCAGCAGAGTGAAACCAGCAGAGTGACACTAGCAGAGTGATACTAGCAGAGTGATACTAGCAGAGTGATACCAGCAGAGTGATACCAGCAGAGTGAAACCAGCAGAGTGATACCAGCAGAGTGATACTAGCAGAGTGATACCAGCAGAGTGAAACCAGCAGAGTGACACTAGCAGAGTGATACTAGCAGAGTGATACTAGCAGAGTGATACTTGCAGAGTGATACCAGCAGAGTGATACCAGCAGAGTGAAACCAGCAGAGTGATACTAGCAGAGTGATACCAGCAGAGTGAAACCAGCAGAGTGACACTAGCAGAGTGATACTAGCAGAGTGATTCTAGCAGAGTGATACCAGCAGAGTGATACCAGCAGAGTGAAACCAGCAGAGTGAAATCAGCAGAGTGAAACCAGCAGAGTGATACCAGCAGAGTGATACTAGCAGAGTGAAACCAGCAGAGTGATACCAGCAGAGTGATACTAGCAGAGTGATACCAGCAGAGTGATACCAGCAGAGTGATACTAGCAGAGTGATACCAGCAGAGTGATACTAGCAGAGTGATACTAGCAGAGTGATACCAGCAGAGTGATACTAGCAGAGTGATACCAGCAGAGTGATACTAGCAGAGTGATACCAGCAGAGTGATACCAGCAGAGTGATACTAGCAGAGTGATACCAGCAGAGTGATACCAGCAGAGTGATACTAGCAGAGTGATACCAGCAGAGTGATACTAGCAGAGTGATACCAGCAGAGTGATACCAGCAGAGTGATACTAGCAGAGTGATACCAGCAGAGTGATACTAGCAGAGTGATACCAGCAGAGTGATACTAGCAGAGTGAAACCAGCAGAGTGAAACCAGCAGAGTGAAACCAGCAGAGTGATACCAGCAGAGTGATACTAGCAGAGTGATACCAGCAGAGTGATACCAGCAGAGTGACACTAGCAGAGTGATACTAGCAGAGTGATACCAGCAGAGTGATACTAGCAGAGTGAAACCAGCAGAGTGATACTAGCAGAGTGATACTAGCAGAGTGAAACCAGCAGAGTGATACCAGCAGAGTGATACTAGCAGAGTGATACCAGCAGAGTGATACCAGCAGAGTGATACTAGCAGAGTGATACCAGCAGAGTGATACCAGCAGAGTGATACCAGCAGAGTGATACTAGCAGAGTGATACTAGCAGAGTGATACTAGCAGAGTGATACCAGCAGAGTGATACTAGCAGAGTGATACCAGCAGAGTGATACCAGCAGAGTGATACCAGCAGAGTGATACTAGCAGAGTGATACCAGCAGAGTGATACCAGCAGAGTGATACCAGCAGAGTGATACCAGCAGAGAGTGATACCAGCAGAGTGATACCAGCAGAGTGATACTAGCAGAGTGATACCAGCAGAGTGATACTAGCAGAGTGATACTAGCAGAGTGATACCAGCAGAGTGATACTAGCAGAGTGATACTAGCAGAGTGATACTAGCAGAGTGATACCAGCAGAGTGATACCAGCAGAGTGATACTAGCAGAGTGATACTAGCAGAGTGATACCAGCAGAGTGATACTAGCAGAGTGATACTAGCAGAGTGATACCAGCAGAGTGATACTAGCAGAGTTATACCAGCAGAGTGATACTAGCAGAGTGATACAAGCAGAGTGATACCAGCAGAGTGATACCAGCAGAGTGATACTTGCAGAGTGATACCAGCAGAGTGATACTTGCAGAGTGATACTAGCAGTGATACTAGCAGAGTGATACCAGCAGAGTGAAACCAGCAGAGTGATACCAGCAGAGTGAAACCAGCAGAGTGATACTAGCAGAGTGATACCAGCAGAGTGATACTAGCAGAGTGATACTAGCAGAGTGATACCAGCAGAGTGATACCAGCAGAGTGATACTAGCAGAGTGATACCAGCAGAGTGATACTAGCAGAGTGATACTAGCAGAGTGATACTAGCAGAGTGATACTAGCAGAGTAATACCAGCAGAGTGATACTAGCAGAGTGAAACCAGCAGAGTGATACCAGCAGAGTGATACTAGCAGAGTGATACCAGCAGAGTGAAACCAGCAGAGTGACACTAGCAGAGTGACACTAGCAGAGTGATACTAGCAGAGTGATACTTGCAGAGTGATACCAGCAGAGTGATACCAGCAAAGTGAAACCAGCAGAGTGATACCAGCAGAGTGATACTAGCAGAGTGATACCAGCAGAGTGAAACCAGCAGAGTGACACTAGCAGAGTGATACTAGCAGAGTGATACTAGCAGAGTGATACTTGCAGAGTGATACCAGCAGAGTGATACCAGCAGAGTGAAACCAGCAGAGTGATACTAGCAGAGTGATACCAGCAGAGTGAAACCAGCAGAGTGACACTAGCAGAGTGATACTAGCAGAGTGATTCTAGCAGAGTGATACCAGCAGAGTGATACCAGCAGAGTGAAACCAGCAGAGTGAAATCAGCAGAGTGAAACCAGCAGAGTGATACCAGCAGAGTGATACTAGCAGAGTGAAACCAGCAGAGTGATACCAGCAGAGTGATACCAGCAGAGTGATACCAGCAGAGTGATACCAGCAGAGTGATACTAGCAGAGTGATACCAGCAGAGTGATACCAGCAGAGTGACACTAGCAGAGTGATACTAGCAGAGTGATACCAGCAGAGTGATACTAGCAGAGTGAAACCAGCAGAGTGATACTAGCAGAGTGATACTAGCAGAGTGAAACCAGCAGAGTGATACCAGCAGAGTGATACTAGCAGAGTGATACCAGCAGAGTGATACCAGCAGAGTGATACTAGCAGAGTGATACCAGCAGAGTGATACCAGCAGAGTGATACCAGCAGAGTGATACTAGCAGAGTGATACTAGCAGAGTGATACTAGCAGAGTGATACCAGCAGAGTGATACTAGCAGAGTGATACCAGCAGAGTGATACCAGCAGAGTGATACCAGCAGAGTGATACTAGCAGAGTGATACCAGCAGAGTGATACCAGCAGAGTGATACCAGCAGAGTGATACCAGCAGAGTGATACTAGCAGAGTGATACCAGCAGAGTGATACCAGCAGAGTGATACTAGCAGAGTGATACCAGCAGAGTGATACTAGCAGAGTGATACCAGCAGAGTGATACTAGCAGAGTGAAACCAGCAGAGTGAAACCAGCAGAGTGAAACCAGCAGAGTGATACCAGCAGAGTGATACTAGCAGAGTGATACCAGCAGAGTGATACCAGCAGAGTGACACTAGGAGAGTGATACTAGCAGAGTGATACCAGCAGAGTGATACTAGCAGAGTGAAACCAGCAGAGTGATACTAGCAGAGTGATACTAGCAGAGTGAAACCAGCAGAGTGATACCAGCAGAGTGATACTAGCAGAGTGATACCAGCAGAGTGATACCAGCAGAGTGATACTAGCAGAGTGATACCAGCAGAGTGATACCAGCAGAGTGATACTAGCAGAGTGATACTAGCAGAGTGATACTAGCAGAGTGATACCAGCAGAGTGATACTAGCAGAGTGATACCAGCAGAGTGATACCAGCAGAGTGATACCAGCAGAGTGATACCAGCAGAGTGATACCAGCAGAGTGATACCAGCAGAGTGATACTAGCAGAGTGATACCAGCAGAGTGATACCAGCAGAGTGATACTAGCAGAGTGATACCAGCAGAGTGATACTAGCAGAGTGATACTAGCAGAGTGATACCAGCAGAGTGATACTAGCAGAGTGATACTAGCAGAGTGATACCAGCAGAGTGATACCAGCAGAGTGATACTAGCAGAGTGATACTAGCAGAGTGATACCAGCAGAGTGATACTAGCAGAGTGATACTAGCAGAGTGATACCAGCAGAGTGATACTAGCAGAGTTATACCAGCAGAGTGATACTAGCAGAGTGATACAAGCAGAGTGATACCAGCAGAGTGATACCAGCAGAGTGATACTTGCAGAGTGATACCAGCAGAGTGATACTTGCAGAGTGATACTAGCAGTGATACTAGCAGAGTGATACCAGCAGAGTGAAACCAGCAGAGTGATACCAGCAGAGTGAAACCAGCAGAGTGATACTAGCAGAGTGATACCAGCAGAGTGATACTAGCAGAGTGATACTAGCAGAGTGATACCAGCAGAGTGATACCAGCAGAGTGATACTAGCAGAGTGATACCAGCAGAGTGAAACCAGCAGAGTGACACTAGCAGAGTGATACTAGCAGAGTGATACTAGCAGAGTGATACCAGCAGAGTGATACCAGCAGAGTGAAACCAGCAGAGTGATACCAGCAGAGTGATACTAGCAGAGTGATACCAGCAGAGTGAAACCAGCAGAGTGACACTAGCAGAGTGATACTAGCAGAGTGATACTAGCAGAGTGATACTTGCAGAGTGATACCAGCAGAGTGATACCAGCAGAGTGAAACCAGCAGAGTGATACTAGCAGAGTGATACCAGCAGAGTGAAACCAGCAGAGTGACACTAGCAGAGTGATACTAGCAGAGTGATTCTAGCAGAGTGATACCAGCAGAGTGATACCAGCAGAGTGAAACCAGCAGAGTGAAATCAGCAGAGTGAAACCAGCAGAGTGATACCAGCAGAGTGATACTAGCAGAGTGATACTAGCAGAGTGATACCAGCAGAGTGATACTAGCAGAGTGATACTAGCAGAGTGATACCAGCAGAGTGATACTAGCAGAGTGATACTAGCAGAGTGATACCAGCAGAGTGATACCAGCAGAGTGATACTAGCAGAGTGATACTAGCAGAGTGATACCAGCAGAGTGATACTAGCAGAGTGATACTAGCAGAGTGATACCAGCAGAGTGATACTAGCAGAGTTATACCAGCAGAGTGATACTAGCAGAGTGATACAAGCAGAGTGATACCAGCAGAGTGATACCAGCAGAGTGATACTTGCAGAGTGATACCAGCAGAGTGATACTTGCAGAGTGATACTAGCAGTGATACTAGCAGAGTGATACCAGCAGAGTGAAACCAGCAGAGTGATACCAGCAGAGTGAAACCAGCAGAGTGATACTAGCAGAGTGATACCAGCAGAGTGATACTAGCAGAGTGATACTAGCAGAGTGATACCAGCAGAGTGATACCAGCAGAGTGATACTAGCAGAGTGATACCAGCAGAGTGAAACCAGCAGAGTGACACTAGCAGAGTGATACTAGCAGAGTGATACTAGCAGAGTGATACCAGCAGAGTGATACCAGCAGAGTGAAACCAGCAGAGTGATACCAGCAGAGTGATACTAGCAGAGTGATACCAGCAGAGTGAAACCAGCAGAGTGACACTAGCAGAGTGATACTAGCAGAGTGATACTAGCAGAGTGATACTTGCAGAGTGATACCAGCAGAGTGATACCAGCAGAGTGAAACCAGCAGAGTGATACTAGCAGAGTGATACCAGCAGAGTGAAACCAGCAGAGTGACACTAGCAGAGTGATACTAGCAGAGTGATTCTAGCAGAGTGATACCAGCAGAGTGATACCAGCAGAGTGAAACCAGCAGAGTGAAATCAGCAGAGTGAAACCAGCAGAGTGATACCAGCAGAGTGATACTAGCAGAGTGAAACCAGCAGAGTGATACCAGCAGAGTGATACCAGCAGAGTGATACCAGCAGAGTGATACTAGCAGAGTGATACCAGCAGAGTGATACTAGCAGAGTGATACTAGCAGAGTGATACCAGCAGAGTGATACTAGCAGAGTGATACCAGCAGAGTGATACTAGCAGAGTGATACCAGCAGAGTGATACCAGCAGAGTGATACTAGCAGAGTGATACCAGCAGAGTGATACCAGCAGAGTGATACTAGCAGAGTGATACCAGCAGAGTGATACTAGCAGAGTGATACCAGCAGAGTGATACCAGCAGAGTGATACTAGCAGAGTGATACCAGCAGAGTGATACTAGCAGAGTGATACCAGCAGAGTGATACTAGCAGAGTGAAACCAGCAGAGTGAAACCAGCAGAGTGAAACCAGCAGAGTGATACCAGCAGAGTGATACTAGCAGAGTGATACCAGCAGAGTGATACCAGCAGAGTGACACTAGCAGAGTGATACTAGCAGAGTGATACCAGCAGAGTGATACTAGCAGAGTGAAACCAGCAGAGTGATACTAGCAAAGTGATACTAGCAGAGTGAAACCAGCAGAGTGATACTAGCAGAGTGATACCAGCAGAGTGATACCAGCAGAGTGATACCAGCAGAGTGATACCAGCAGAGTGATACTAGCAGAGTGATACTAGCAGAGTGATACTAGCAGAGTGATACCAGCAGAGTGATACTAGCAGAGTGATACCAGCAGAGTGATACCAGCAGAGTGATACCAGCAGAGTGATACTAGCAGAGTGATACCAGCAGAGTGATACCAGCAGAGTGATACCAGCAGAGTGATACTAGCAGAGTGATACCAGCAGAGTGATACCAGCAGAGTGATACTAGCAGAGTGATACCAGCAGAGTGATACTAGCAGAGTGATACTAGCAGAGTGATACCAGCAGAGTGATACTAGCAGAGTGATACTAGCAGAGTGATACTAGCAGAGTGATACCAGCAGAGTGATACCAGCAGAGTGATACTAGCAGAGTGATACTAGCAGAGTGATACCAGCAGAGTGATACTAGCAGAGTGATACTAGCAGAGTGATACCAGCAGAGTGATACTAGCAGAGTGATACTAGCAGAGTGATACTAGCAGAGTGATACTAGCAGAGTGATACCAGCAGAGTGATACCAGCAGAGTGATACCAGCAGAGTGATACTAGCAGAGTGATACTAGCAGAGTGATACCAGCAGAGTGATACCAGCAGAGTGATACCAGCAGAGTGATACCAGCAGCTTTAAACACGTTCACTGCCTTCAGACGAGTTGGTTATACTGGCTATTGTTGTTGTGATTTAATAAGATAGGGATTCACTTGGACAATCTTCTCAGCTTCCTATTTAGTTCCTTTTACATTCTCTGGCAGTGTTCCACAGAGATAGATAATTACTCCCGAGGTCACGGGGTCAGGTCTATTAACGAGGTGTCAGGAGGAAAGACTTACTTGTCAGAGGTGTTTTCCCTGGCACTAGAGTCCACACTGTCAGGAAAGACCCCGCGGTGGAACCGTTCGCAAAAATGGAGGTTCTGCATCCTGGAGAAATACAGTGTATGTATTTTAGCTGAGAGGAAAGGAAAGGAGCCACATTGTAAAATGACCCCTCTAAACTCTGTAAAGCTTTGTGTTTATTCCAGGCGGTCATATTGTTTTATCTCCCCAACTCATATGCAAGTAGATAAAGTTATATTGTAACTGTTCAAATACTATATATATATATATATATAGTAAGAAAAACCCTAGAATGAATAGATGTTCTAAAACTTTTGAAAAGTTTTAGAACATCCCTAGAATGAGTGTATATATATATATATATACATACATACACTATCGGTCAAAAGTTTTAGAACATCTACTCATTCTAGGGTTTTTCTTTCTTTTTGCTATTTTCTACAGTGTGGAATAATAGTGAAGACATCAAACTATGAAATAACACATATGGAATCATGTAAAAATTTTAAAAGTGTTAAACAAATCAAAATATATTTTACATTTGAGATTCTTCAAAGTAGCCACACTTTGCCTTGATGGCAGCTTTGCACACACTTGGCATTCTCTTAACCAGCTTCATGAAGTAGTCACCTGGAATGCATTTCAATGAAAAGGTTTTCCTTCTTAAAAGTTACTTTGTGTAATTTCTTTCCTTCTTAATGCATTTGATCCAATCAGTTGTGTTGTGACAAGGTATACAGAAGATAGCCTTGTTTGGTTAAAGACCAAGTCCATGTTGTGGCAAGAACAGCTCAAATGAGCAAGGAAAAATGACAATCCATCATTACTTTAAGACATGAAGGTCAGTCAATGCGGGAAAACCATTGCAAAACCATTAAGCGTTATGATGAAGCTGGCTCTCATGAGGAACACCACAAGAATGGAAGTGCCAGAGTTACCTCTGCTGCATAGGATAAGATCATTAGAGTTACCTCTGCTGCATAGGATAAGATCATTAGAGTTACCAGCCTCAGAAATTGCAGCCCAAATAAATGCTTCACGGAGTTCATGTAACAGACACATCTCAACATCAACTGTTCAGAGGAGACTGTGTGAATCAGGCCTTCTTGGTCGAATTGCTGCAAAGAAACCACGACTAAAGGGCACCAATAAGAAGAAGAGACTTGCTTTGGCCAAGAAACACAAGCAACGGACATTAGACCGGTGGAAATGTGTCCTTTGGTCTGGAGTCCAAATTTGACATTCTTCTGTTTGTCTAATCTTAATTATTGTCCATTTTTGGTTCCAACCGCCGTGTCTCTGTGAGACACAGTGTGGGTGAACGGATGATCTCCACATGTGTATTTCCCACCGTGAAGCCTGGAGGAGGAGGTGTTATGGTGTGGGTGTGCTTTGCTGGTCGCAATGTCTGTGATTTATTTACAATTCAAGGCACACTTAACCAGAATGGCTACCACGGCATTCTGCAGCGATACGCCATCCCATCTGGTTTGGGCTTTGTGGGACGATCATTTGTTTTTCAACAGGACAATGACCCAACACACCTCCAGGCGGTGTAAGGGCTATTTAACCAAGAAGGAGAGTGATGCATCAGATGACCTGGCCTCCACAATCCCCTGACCTCAACCAAATTGAGATGGTTTGGGATAAATTTACTTTGTTTATAGACATTGGAATAAAAAAAACATATATTTTGGGTTCTGATGGGGATCGACAGTTGAACGAAGCTCAGGAAGTTATATTCTTCAAGACTCAGTTGGTTCATATCATTAATTTATACATCCAAAAATGGATGTATCAACTGCAAATTGCCCCTTTAAGTACACTATAATGGGAAGATTTGCTAAACATAACAGAGCATAGCAAAGAGGAGCACTATCAGCAGCATGTTATGCTAGCAGCACAGCTAGCTAACCTCTGAAGACATAAACATAGCATAGAATTTATAGCAGCGCATCGTTAGTGTAGGAGTTTATGCTAGCAGCGCAGCTAACAGCTAACATGTGAAGTGTCACGCTGAACAAGCTGGCTGCACAGGGAGCCTGCCTGTCGGTCAGATGAATGCGTGACAAACTCCCAGAATTCCATTCAGCGCCTCGGCCGTTTATAGGATGATGCTACCTACTGAGGCGAGAGGAAATAGGGGGCAAGGAGCTGAGTCACAGATCAATATTTAAAGAGCATTTAATTAAGTGTTATACAGCAATACATGGGATCACAGGATACTTAGCATACTGCACAAGCAGACAAACTCTTTCAAATTTTGAAAGAACCTATCTTTACAGCATTGCCTGTTTTTAACCTTAGCAGTTGAACGGGTTTGTTCGTCAGTGTGACTGAAAAGTGTAGCCTTCTTGTGTGTGTTCACATATACTTAGATTATGAAGAGTTAAGAACTACAGGAACTAAGGCCCCTATTCAATCAAACTGTAATCAGGACTCAGTGACAAATAAAGTTATCTTTCACAAAAAGGAAATAAAACACAAGAGGACGTTGTTTTCGACTAGAAACCCCACATACCAGGTGGGGCCCT
The DNA here is from genome assembly GCF_021184085.1 of Oncorhynchus gorbuscha. Classification (NCBI taxonomy): domain Eukaryota; kingdom Metazoa; phylum Chordata; class Actinopteri; order Salmoniformes; family Salmonidae; genus Oncorhynchus; species Oncorhynchus gorbuscha. The sequence continues at coordinate 91,956,042 of NC_060182.1, read as the reverse complement.
AAGTGTAAACAAACTGTGAATATAATATTCAACCACTCTCAGTGGGTTATCTGTCAAGGTCACCAGCTCCATCTATCTCCCTGTATTCTACAGATATCTGCCAAAAGGGAAAAAAACTGAGACTGAGAAAGAAGAATCTGAGGCCTGATTTAGAACGTCTCCCTGTGCATACCTTGTGTCTCTGGGAACTAGGTCTGCAATAAAGAAAGCGGGCCTTTAGTTTATGGGGCCCCCTTTGGGTCATCACTGTAGTGAAATATAGGAGATGGGAGCTATTGTGTTGTGGCTGACGGTTTTCAAATTTAGAGGAACTTACGTTGTCTTGTTTGTGAATTGACATGGAGCTTCGCATTAATAAAGAGGCCACATGTGTATTATTGTGTTAGTGGATAAAGAGGCTTAGCTTTAGGGGCCTTGTGTTTTCAGACTGACAGAGGTGGATAGTTTATGGCTTTGTTATGGTAGAGGAGTAGAGAGAGGCTTATCTTTAGTGCTCGAGAGAAATATATATATATATTAGGGGAGGGAGGGAGGGAGGGATTCCACGCTTTGCAGAACGTTTCCAATGTTGTAGAAGCTGTGTTTATTACGCTCTTGTCTGGGACAATATTGGCAATCCAGAGTTCCAGTGTGGCAATTGTTTGCTAGCAGAGGACTATTTGCATTCTACAAATGATTTGTAATTATGTTCAGGACCCCCGGCCACCGCTCAAGAACGAATCGGCCCCCGGATGAATCTAGTTGATGATCCCTGATGTAGAGTATCAATGCTGTTAGGTGTACATTATCACTGCTGGGTAGAGTTAGATGTACAGTATCACTGCTGGGTAGAGTTAGATGTACAGTATCACTGCTGGGTAGAGTTAGATGTACAGTATCACTGCTGGGTAGAGTTAGATGTACAGTATCCCTGCTGGGTAGAGTTAGATGTACAGTATCACTGCTGGGTAGAGTTAGATGTACAGTATCACAGCTGGGTAGAGTTAGATGTACAGTATCACTGCTGGGTAGAGTTAGATGTACAGTATCACTGCTGGGTAGAGTTAGATGTACAGTATCACTGCTGGGTAGAGTTAGATGTACAGTATCCACAGCTGGGTAGAGTTAGATGTACAGTATCACTGCTGGGTAGAGTTAGATGTACAGTATCACTGCTGGGTAGAGTTAGATGTACAGTATCACTGCTGGGTAGAGTTAGATGTACAGTATCACTGCTGGGTAGAGTTAGATGTACAGTATCACTGCTGGGTAGAGTTAGATGTACAGTATCCCTGCTGGGTAGAGTTAGATGTACAGTATCACTGCTGGGTAGAGTTAGATGTACAGTATCACTGCTGGGTAGAGTTAGATGTACAGTATCACTGCTGGGTAGAGTTAGATGTACAGTATCACTGCTGGGTAGAGTTAGATGTACAGTATCACTGCTGGGTAGAGTTAGATGTACAGTATCACTGCTGGGTAGAGTTAGATGTACAGTATCACAGCTGGGTAGAGTTAGATGTACAGTATCACAGCTGGGTAGAGTTAGATGTACAGTATCCCTGCTGGGTAGAGTTAGATGTACAGTATCACTGCTGGGTAGAGTTAGATGTACAGTATCACAGCTGGGTAGAGTTAGATGTACAGTATCACAGCTGGGTAGAGTTAGATGTACAGTATCACAGCTGGGTAGAGTTAGATGTACAGTATCCCTGCTGGGTAGAGTTAGATGTACAGTATCACTGCTGGGTAGAGTTAGATGTACAGTATCACAGCTGGGTAGAGTTAGATGTACAGTATCACAGCTGGGTAGAGTTAGATGTACAGTATCCCTGCTGGGTAGAGTTAGATGTACAGTATCACTGCTGGGTAGAGTTAGATGTACAGTATCACTGCTGGGTAGAGTTAGATGTACAGTATCACAGCTGGGTAGAGTTAGATGTACAGTATCACTGCTGGGTAAGCTCGCATTGAGCAAAAACATTGTTATACACACAATAACACATGCTCATGCACTCACACAATTAAAATCTTAGTGACAAGCACACTGACACGTGTAGCCCGTCATTTCAAAATACTCAATATACTGTATAGCTAGAGAACTCCTGATATATTTTTTGCCTTTATCTGTTGCTGTTGAATACTGTATTTTTGCGAGTTAGGGCCATCTACTTTAAGTGCTGCATGCTTCCCAATAGCTGACTGCTGTTAACTTGCAGATGATTGTTGAAACGTCAACCAGGATTATGAGGCAGGGCGATTTGTGACTGTCGTGGTTTTGGTAATCAGTGGCTGTATTGAAATGGGAGTGGTTTCTCCTCTCCTAGACAATCAGCAATTAGTAACGGGAGGTGTGCTCTTCACCTTTGCAAGCCAATTAGCAATTAGTCTCCTCTGGTTTCTCAGTGGTATTCGTGTCAGCGGCGGTTTTGATGCAACACTAAGATCATTTTTGGTATTTTGTTAGGATCCCCATTAGCTGTTGCGAATGCAGCAGTTAGTCTTCCTCGGGTCCACACAAAACATGAAACATCACATAATATACAACAATAATAGACAAGAACAGAACTACATTAACTCTACATCAACCACACCATCCCCGAAACAAAGGCGGTTCTCTCAAGATGTTCTACAGAGTTTAAATCGAGGAAGAAAAGAGAGGAAGGCTCCACACCACTCTCTATCTTAAGTGTTTTACCTAGTTATATTCAAATGAACTTATTGTGTTCTTTTGTAACTTTGGCAACTAAGTGTTTTCTATCCCAGTTTGTTCCTCTCCCTGTAGGCTTTACAGACGCTCTTCACCCCTTGGCTGCAACACTTCTAATTTAGTGTACCCTGCACTCACAACTCATGTGGAATTACTGGTCTCTGGCAGCGTTTGTAACTGCCGGTCTGCGGTCAAGAATACAGAGTTCATCTCAGGGTATGCTGCCCTTCAGTCCCTTAACTTGTTGGCCCTGACCAAGAGAGACATGATCACCGCAGAGACCACTGCTACTCCAGCTGCTCCTTCTCTTCTTCTTACTACATTTTCTCTCATAGTCCGAGGGCATCTGGATGTCACGGTAGCACAGCGCCAGCGCTATTCATTTCTCCAACGTGGAGGTTTTCTCTTTTCTCCATCTCTCACCTGTCCATCTCTCACCTGTCCATCTCCTCACTTGAATTCAATGCTGTACCTGTCATTTGTCCACTCAAGCTTAACCTTGTTGTCATCTATTGATGTAGCGTTAATGTAGATAGCCTCTAGTTAAGATGAGTATCAGGTGCCCTTAGAGAGTTCCTCAATGAGCTTGACTCCTTGATAAGCTAATTTCCTGACGATGGCTCACCTTTCTAATATTTGCGACTTCAACCTCCCGAAGTCCTATTCGATTAATTTATTTTCAACTCTTTTGACCTCATCCTTTCCCAGTCTCCTACCACTCACAAGGCAGGAAATACGCTTGACCTCATCCTTTCCCAGTCTCCTACCACTCACAAGGCAGGAAATACGCTTGACCTCATCCTTTCCCAGTCTCCTACCACTCACAAGGCAGGAAATACGCTTGACCTCATCCTTTCCCAGTCTCCTACCACTCACAAGGCAGGAAATACGCTTGACCTCATCCTTTCCCAGTCTCCTACCACTCACAAGGCAGGCAATACACTTGAACTCATCTTAACTAGAGGCTAGTTGCAAACTAATCTCACTGCAACCCTCCTCCAGGTCTCTCTTCACTGCTTTGTGTCCTGTTCTTTCTCCCTTACCTTCAAACCTAGCCACTCAGTACCTACCCAGATCTTAAACTTCTGGAGGACCTATCATCCTTCCACTCCCTCCTCTTTACCTTCTCCTCCTCTGTATAAACTGCCTAAGCCACTTTCTATCACTCTACATTTCAAGCTTCTGCCTCTAACACTAGGAAATGATTTTCCACCTTCTCCTCACTCTTTAATCCTCCACCCCCTCCTCTTCCCTTCTCCCTCTCTGCAGACAACTTTTTCAACTACTTTGAAAAGAAGGTTGACGACATCAGCTCATTATACACTCACACAGAACTACTACTCTCTCCAGATGAAATCCTGCGGCTAGTGAGGGCTGACATGCCTGACCCCCAAACACAGCGAGCCAGACTATAGTCAAGCGAGAATACCGAAGGGAACTTGTATAACGCTCGCAATAGCACTAGCTAAAGGAAAGTGTTTATTTCCAGTGTGTGCGTGGGTTTTTATATTGTGATCAGTAAAGCCCCTCATTGTGCTTCTTGTGTTTCCCCGCCAGCTGCTGTCAGGAGACACCGAATCGATGCCAAAACCTGTGTCAACACCTACTACCAACTAGCCAGCTAGCTAGCTAGGTTCCAATGGAGCTCACTTCCCCTGGAACATTTCCAGTACTGTGGAATCTGCGTTTGCTACGCTCTTGTCCGGGACAATATTGACAATCAGGAGTTTCAGTGCAGTAATTGTCTGCTAATGGAGGACTACAGGAATGAGGTGGCAATTCTTAGCAAACAAATCTCAAATCTCTGCAAACGTATGGGGAAAACGCAAATTGGAACTTTCTTGTTCTCAACTCCTATGACAGGATGTCGCTCGGGCCTAATGCATGTTTTCCTTCTGGACCCCAGGAAGAGTAGCTGCTGCCTTGGCATAATAAGAGTAGCTGCCTTGACCCCATCCCCTGCTCCCTTCTCCAGATCATCTCTGTAGACCTTCTCCCATTCCTCACTTCCCTAATCAACTCATACCTGACCACTGGCTGCATTCCCTCTGACTTTGAAATGGCTCGTGTCACTCCCCACCTCAAAAACCTACACTCAAATCCTGTGACGTCAAAAACTACAGACCGTTATGCCTTCTTTATTTTCTTTCAAAAACAGTGTGCTGTCTCTGATTAACCCTATCCACTGGCTTCGACACCATGAGTCATCAGATTCTCATCTTCATCCCCTCAGGGCTGAACATCTCAGGCTCAGTACACTCTTGAATTGCATCCTACCTACCGTTTCTACCTGGTGATGTGGAAAGGATCTGTGTCTGCATCACAAATTCTCATGACTGGTGTCCCCCAGGGCTCGGTACTAGTCCCTCTCAACTTCTCTCTATACACCAAGTTACTCGGCTCTGTCATATCACCACCTTCCGGAGACACCTGAAACCCCACCTCTTTAAGGAATACCTAGGATAGGTTAAGTAATCCCTCTCACCCCACCCCCCTAAGTTTTAGATGCACTATTGTTAAGTGACTGTCCCACTGGATGTCATAAGGTGAATGCACCAATTTGTAAGTCGCTCTGGATAAGAGCGTCTGCTAAATGACTTAAATGTAAATGTAAATGATATCCTCACAGGGTCTCTCCTATCATTGTTATGTGGATGACACTCAACTTCTTTTCTCTTCTCCCCCCTTTCTGACACCCAGGTGGCGATATGCATCTCTGCTTGCCTGGCAGATATCTCAGCTTGGATGTCGGCGCTCCACCTCAAGCTCAACCTCGACAAGATGGAGCTGCTCTTCCTCCCATGGAAGGTCTGCCCACTCAAAGACCTCTCCATCACGGTTGACTAAATTACTTGGTGTTACCTTATATTGTAAACTGTCATGGTCAAAACATATAGATTCAATGGTTGTAAAGATGGGGAGAGGTCTGTCCGTAATAAAGGGATGCTCTGCTTTTTCTGCAGGCTCTAGTTTTGTCTAATCTTGATTATTTTCCAGCCGGGTGGTCCAGTGCTGCAAGGAAAGACCTAGTTAAACTACCACTGGCCCTGAACAAAGAGGCAAGTCTTGCTCTTCATTGAAATCAGAAGGCTGACATAAATACTATCCATGCCAGTCTCTCTTGTCTAAGACTTGAGGAGAGACTGACTGCATCACTTCTTCTTTTTATAATAAACATTAATACGTTGAAAATTCCACATTGATTGCATAGTCAACTTACTACACACAGCTCTGATACACACACTCACCCCACCATACATGGCAGCAGGGGTCTTTTCAGTCCCCAAATCCAGAACAAATTCAAGAAAGCGTACAGTATTATATAGCGCCATTATGGCACGGAACTCCGTTCGATCTCATATTGCTCAAATAAACCACAAACCTGGTTTCAAAAATGGATAAAGCAACACCTCACGGCACAACGCCCTCTCCCCTATTTGACCTAGATAGTTTGTGTGTATGCCTTGACATGCAGACTATGTGTGCCTTTAATTTTTTTTTATGTAGTTCTGTCCTTGAGCTGTTCTTTATTAATGTTCTGTATTATTCTGTATTGTTCTGTATTAATCCACGGTGTCCCCCTCCCAGAATGCAAAGAACCTTGGTGTGACCCTGGACAAACACCCTGTCATTCTCTGCAAACAGCAAAGCAGTGACTCACTCCTGCAGGTTCAAGCTCTACAACATCTAATCCAGGCACTTGTCGTCTCCCGTCTAGACTACTGCAACTCGCTGTTGACAGGGCTCTACACTTCTGCCATCAAACACTTGCAAATTTATCCACAACGCTGCAAGCCTGCTCCATAGCACACTCCACTGGCTTCCAGTCAAAGCTAGAATCCACTACTAGACCATGGTACTTGCCTATGGACAGCAAGAGGAACTGCCCCTTCCTACCTTCAGGCTATGCTCAAACCCTACACCCCAAACCATGCACTCCATTCTGTCACTTCTGGTCTCTTCCCACTCCTATAGCTCCCGCTCAGCCTAGTCCAAGCTTTTCTCTGTCCCGGCACCCCAATGGTGGAAACAGCTTCCCCATGAAACAGGGACAGTGGAATCCCTGCCCATCATCCGATAATATCTGAAACCCTACCTCTTCAAAGAGTATCTTAAATAATCCCACAGCACCCCCTTCCCCCCTCCACAAAGAAAAATTAAAAAGAATGCCTTTGGTGAACTAACACTCGTGCTTTACTTTTTCTCCCCCTCACTAGCTCTGACTTTTCTGCTATATTGAGGGAAAAGGTACTTACTATGACTTTGGTATGTGGTTGTCCCACCTAGCTATCCCCTTGTGTTGTCTTAAGGGTAAAAAAATGACAAGCCACTACGTTTAACAGCAGAGAAAACCTCCTAAATGGCTGAGATCAGTGATCTTGAGGACAGGAAGCCAGCCATCATCCTGGACTACAACCACAACAAAGGAGGCGTGGACAACCTGGACAAGGTGATTGGAACGTACAGCTGCAGGAGAATGACTGCCCCTAGTCATCTTCCATAACATCATTGATGTGTCCTCATACAATACCTTTGTGATATGAAACAAGATCAACCCTACCTGGATGCCTTATAAGTGGAACAAGAGGAGGATGTTTCTGGAGCAGCTGGGAAAGGCACTTGTAACCCCACACATTGAAAGAAGGGAGCGCATTGAAAGAGAGAGAGAGAGAGAGAGAGAGAGAGAGAGAGAGAGAGAGAGAGAGAGAGAGAGAGAGAGAGAGAGAGAGAGAGAGAGAGAGAGAGAGAGAGAGAGAGAGAGAGAGAGAGAGAGAGAGAGAGAGAGAGAGAGAGAGAGAGAGAGAGAGAGAGAGAGAGAGAGAGAGAGAGAGAGAGAGAGAGAGCGAGAGAGAGCTTGCGTGTTACTGAGGTGACCTTTTCTGCTGACGTCCTGCCAGGTCTCTCTTGGAAATGAGGTTGAAACTTCAGTACATATCCTGGTAAAAAAAAAGATGTAAAAAATATAGTCAACCCCTCTTTGTCTTCTGGGGGGGATGTGATGCATGCTGCTTAAATACTATCTTTATGTAAACACATTTTGATTCATGCCGACAACCTATGATCTCAGTGGGACATGCACCCAGTTTAGAAAGGCTTTTTCTGAACATGGGAACTCTTTCGTCTTTCAGCAGGGAAAAGTAGGACACGTGTGCATGGAACAAACGAAAGAGTTATGATATAAACTCCAATAACCACCACACACAACACACCACACACCACACACACACACACACACACCCCACACACACACACACACACACACACACACACACACACACACACACACACACACACACACACACACACACACACACACACACACACACACACACACACACACACACACACACACCCCACACACACACACACCACACACACCCCACACCACACACACACACACACACACACACACACACACACACACACACACACACACACACACACACACACACACACACACACACACCCCACACACACACACACACACACATTTGAATACTTTATGTGGAGCCACGGTGAAATCTTACAAACACAAAGTAGAGAATTAAACATCAATATTACTCATCACATAACCGTTTCACTGAGAGAACCCATAGAACTCAAATGTGTGACATCATGGCCTTGGTCACAGTGTGTTGACAGGGCGTGACAGAGTCAAGCCGCTGCAGTGATGGATGTGCAGGACGTGACAGAGTCAAGCTGCTGCAGGGAAGGATGTGTTGTGTTCCCTTCTATTGATAGCCCCTTCTCCTCAGACAGGCTTTGACCTGGGAGCCCTGAGTTACACCGCAGTACAGGCCTGAGAGGACATAGGTCCTTTATGTGTGTGTGTGTGTGTGTGTGTGTGTGTGTGTGTGTGTGTGTGTGTGTGTGTGTGTGTGTGTGTGTGTGCGTGCGTGCGTGCGTGCGTGCGTGCGTGCGTGCGTGCGTGCGTGCGTGCGTGCGTGCGTGCGTGCGTGCGTGCGTGCGTGCGTGCGTGCGTGCGTGCCTGCCTGCCTGCCTGCCTGCCTGCCTGCCTGCCTGCGTGTGTGTGTGTGTATATGATGTGTATGTCTGTGGTGTATGTAGGCCATAAAGGAAACTGGGCATCTACCACCCCACTGTTTGCCAGAATCAAAAATGTATCAATCCCTACAGAAATAACAATTTATTCTAATCCACATATGAATTAGCCCCAATCAGCATACGTATAGCATGTATCCTACCCATAGCACGTATCCTACCTATATCATGTATCCTACCAATAGCATGTATCCTACCCATAGCTTGAATCCTAACTATAGCATGTATCCTACCCATAGCTTGAATCCTAACTATAGCATGTATCCTACCCATAGCTTGAATCCTACCAATAGCATGTATCCTACCCATAGCTTGAATCCTAACTATAGCATGTATCCTACCCATAGCTTGAATCCTAACTATAGCATGTATCCTACCCATAGCATTATCCTACCTATATATTACCCTGGCCTTTGGTTATGTCACCCTGGCCTTTGGTTATGTCAGCCTGGCCTTTGGTTATGTTAGCCTGGCCTTTGGTTATGTTAGCCTGGCCTTTGGTTATGTTAGCCTGGCCTTTGGTTATGTTAGCCTGGCCTTTGGTTATGTTAGCCTGGCCTTTGGTTATGTTAGCCTGGCCTTTGGTTATGTTAGCCTGGCCTTTGGTTATGTCACCCTGGCCTTTGGTTATGTCACCCTGGCCTTTCGTTATGTCACCCTGGCCTTTGGTTATATCAGCCTGGCCTTTGGTTATGTTAGCCTGGCCTTTGGTTATGTTAGCCTGGCCTTTGGTTATGTTAGCCTGGCCTTTGGTTATGTTAGCCTGGCCTTTGGTTATGTTAGCCTGGCCTTTGGTTATGTTAGCCTGGCCTTTGGTTATGTTAGCCTGGCCTTTGGTTATGTCACCCTGGCCTTTGGTTATGTTAGCCTGGCCTTTCGTTATGTCACCCTGGCCTTTGGTTATGTCACCCTGGCCTTTGCTTTCACAGCTTTTTATCCAGTTGCAAGTTGTCACATTCATTCCAGCAGCATAGCACCCTGCATCACAGCACCCTGCATCACAGCACCCTGCATCCTAGCACCCTCCATCATAGCACCCTGCATCACAGCACCCTGCATCACAACACCCTGCATCATAACACCCTCCATCATAGCACCCTGCATCATAGCACCCTGCATCATAGCACCCTGCATCATAGCACCCTGCATCACAGCACCCTGCATCATAGCACCCTGCATCATAACACCCTGCATCATAACACCCTGCATCATAGCACCCTGCATCATAGCACCCTGCATCACAGCACCCTGCATCACAGCACCCTGCATCACAGCACCCTGCATCACAGCACCCTGCATCACAGCACCCTGCATCACAGCACCCTGCATCACAGCACCCTGCATCATAGCACCCTGCATCATAACACCCTCCATCATAACACCCTGCATCATAACACCCTGCATCACAGCACCCTGCATCACAGCACCCTGCATCACAGCACCCTGCATCACAGCACCCTGCATCACAGCACCCTGCATCACAACACCCTGCATCACAGCACCCTGCATCACAGCACCCTGCATCATAACACCCTGCATCATAACACCCTGCAGCATAGCACCCTGCATCACAGCACCCTGCATCACAGCACCTTGCATCATAGCACCCTGCATCATAACACCCTGCATCACAGCACCCTGCATCATAGCACCCTGCATCACAGCACCCTGCATCCCACTGCTGGTTTGCCTCTGAAGCTATGCAGGGTCAGTCCTAGAGACCAGATGTAGCTGGAAGTAGTGGAAAAATTAATAAACCTGTGGACAACAAAAAAATGTGGGAACTTCTTTGTTTCATGAGGGCAAAACGTGAAAAATGTACATGTGAAACTACACATATTCGAAACCACGTGTCTGACTCGTGAAAATTTAAACAGGAAAAATATTTAGAATATATTTTTTTAGTTGCAAAACGTTCCATATGATAGGCAAACACACGTTCACACGATCTCGGGCACTAGATTATTTTAAATGATTTAATTAAGCCTATTATACCACTTACTATAGTATAATTATTTTACCACTTGAGATGAGAAAGCATGTTTTTTATTAAGCTGAACATGTGCTATATATGACAGAATGTTAAAATAATATATAATAATAATAAATGAGGTGAAATCTAAAAACATATGTTTTACCTACCATCATAATTTGAATTATAACAAACCCTTATTTTACCAGGTAAATTGACTGAGGACACATTCTCATTTACAGCAACGACTTGCGAATAGTTACAGGGGAGAGGAGGGGGATGAATGAGCCAATTGTAAGCTGGAGATGATTAGGTGACCATGATGGTATTTTGGGCCAGATTGGGAATTTAGCCAGGACTCCAAGGTTAACACCCCTACAATATGTGCTATGGGATCTTTAGTGACCACAGAGGGTCAGGACCCGCTAAGATTATTTTTTTTAGACCAGGGAAAAAGGTGCCTCCTACTGAGCCTACAACACCACTTCCACCAGTATCTGGTCTCCCATCCAGGGTCCCACCCTGTTTAGCTTCAGAAGCAAGTCAACAGTGCAGGGTGCAGGATGCAGGGTGCAGGATGCAGGGTGCAGGATGCAGGGTGCAGGATGCAGGGTGCAGGATGCAGGGTGCAGGATGCAGGGTGCAGGATGCAGGGTGTTTTGCTGCAGGGTGGTATGCTGCTTTAACATGACAAATACAGCGCCTTCAGAAAGTATTCACAGCCCTTGACCTTTTCCATATTTTGATCTATTTCAGCCTGCATGTTAAATGGACAAAATAAATAAATACATTGAGATTTTCTGTCACTGACATAAACACAATACTGTCAAAGTGGGAAAATGTTTTTAGAGATTTTTTTTATATTAATTAAAATTAAAAGCTGAAATGTCTTTAGTTTATAAGTGTTCAACCCCTTTGCAAGCCTAAATAAGTTCAAGAGTAAACATGTGCTTATTAACAAGTCACATAATAAGTTGCATGGACTTTTCGTTAACATGACTGTTTAATGATTACCCCATCTCTGTACCCCACACCTGTAAGGTCCCTCAGTCGAGCGCTGAATTTCAATCACAGATTCAACCACAAAGACCAGAGAGGTATTCCAAGGCCTCGCAAAGAAGGGCACATATTGGTAGATTGGTTAAAAAAAATGGAATATCCCTTTGAGCAAAGTGATGTTATGAATAACATGTTGGATGGCATAGCAATACACCCAGTCAATACAAGGACACAGGCGTCCTTCCTAACTCAGTTGCAGGAGAGGAAGGAAACCGCTCAGGGATTTCACCATGAGACCAATGGTGATTTTAAAACCATCAGAGAGTTTAATGGCTGTTAAAGGAGAAAATATTGTAGTTTCTCCTCAATAGTAACTTAAATGACAGAACAGAAAAAAACACAAATATACCAAAACATGCATCCTGTTAGCAATAAGACAAAGTAATACTGCAAAAAATGACTGTCCCCCCCCCACACACACACACACTGCCCCCCCCCCCCTGTTATGCTGCTGATACTCTCTGTTTATTATCTATGCATAGCCACTTTAACTCTACCTCTATGTACATTCTACCTCAATTACCTCGACTGAGCTGTGCCCCGGCACATTGACTTTGTACTGGTAACCCCTGTATATAGCCTCGCTACTGTTATTTTACTACTGCTCTTTAACTATTTGTAATTTGTTCTTTTTACTTTTTTACTTATCTATTGTTTACTTAATAACTTATTTTCCTTAAATTGTTGGTTGAAGGCAAGTATGAAAGTGTCCTAGTAGTATCCAATGGGTTGAACAATATTATTTTTGTAATTTATATTGAAGAAGCTGAAATACTGGGAGTCAAATGATACTCCAACGTCAAGAGAAGAAGAATGAAATGCTTTATTATTTCAATATTGAACAAAATCGGACTACAGACCGAAATAACATACCACAATTTGAAGTCATGTGGATCTTAGAGAGTGTGATGACATTAATGTTTGTGGAAATGTGTGTAAATGTTTATTGTTTTTGTCTATGTACACTACCAGTCAAAAGTTTGGACACACTACTGCTTTCCTTCACTCTGCGGTCCAACTCATCCCAAACCATCTCAATTGCGTTGAGTTCGGGTGATTGTGGAGGCCAGGTCATCTGATGCAGCACTCCATCACTCTCCTTCTTGGTCAAATAGCCCTTGCACCGCCTGGGGTTGTGTTGGGTCTTAGCATGTGTAGTTCCCACCGTGAAAAACAAATGATCGTCCCACTAAGCTCAAACCAGATGGTGTATCGCTGCAGAATGCTTTGGTAGCCATGCTGGTTAAGTGTGCATTGAATTCTAAATAAATAATTGACAGTGACACCAGCAAAGCATCCCAACACCATCACACCTCCCCCTCCATGCTTCACGGTGGGAACTACACATGCTAAGATCATCCGTTCACCTACTCTACGTCTCACAAAGACACAGCGGTTGGAACCAAAAATTCCAAATTTTGACTCACCAGACCAAATGACAGATTTCCACTGGTCTAATGTCCATTGCTCGTGTTTCTTGGCCCAAGCAAATCTCTTTTTCTGATTGGTAACCTTTAGCAGTGGTTTCTTTGCAACAATCGACCATGAAGGCCTGATTCACGCAGTCTCCTCTGAACAGTTGATGTTGAGAAGTGTCTGTTACTTGAACTCCGCGGAGTATTTATTTGGGCTGCAATCTGAGGTGCAGTTAACTCTAATGCACTTATCCTATGCAGCAGACGTAACTCTGGGTCTTCCTTTCCTGTGACGGTCCTCATGAGAGCCAGTTTCATCATAGCGCTTGATGGGTTTTGCGACTGCACCTGAAGAACTTTTAACGTTTTTGAAATGTTCTGTATTAACAGACCTTAACGTTTTAAAGTAATGATGGACTGTAGTTTCTCTTTGCTTATTTGAGCTGTTCTTGGACTTGGTCTTTAACCAAATAGGGCTATCTTCTGTAACCCACCCCTACCTTGTCACAATACAACTGATTGGCTCAAATGCATTAAGAAGGAAATACATTTCACAAATTAACCTTTAACAAGGAACACGTGTCAATTGAATTGCATTCCAGGTGACTACCTCATTAAGCTGGTTGAGAGAATGCCAAGCATGTGCAAAGCTGTCATCAAGGGAAAGGGTGGCAACATTGAAGAATCTTAAATATCAAATATATTTAGATTTGTTTAACACTTTTTTGGTTACTACATGATTCCATGTGTTATTTCATAGTTTTGATGTCTTCACTATTATTCTATAATGTAGAAAATAGTCAAAATTAAGAAAAACCCTTGAATGAGTAGGTGTGTCTAAACTTTTGACTGGTACTGTATGGTTTTGGTTTGTTGTAACCCCTCCTAAAAACTCTAAAACAAATGCATACTAGTCATACTAGAATGTGTCTCTGACCCGCTCACATTTAACAAGCATCAGTAATGGCCAAGTAGGCAGTGACGAGGGGATTCTGTCTCCCATCTCAAAAACGTTTCAGTGACAGCAAATTTGTGGCCAATATCGTGTAATATACGCCCGGCTCAAGTCGCAGCCACTCCCAGGTAATATCCCGCAATAACTGACGGGTTATGAGTGTTCTGACACAAAATGGCTGATATGAGAGACACACATTGGCAGGTGATGAGGTGGTTCCCTCCACACGACTTCTGTTCTGATAGGATATGGAGAAAATGTCTTCCAAGCAACACTGTCAGGCCTAGTCTTTTAGTCAGTTACACACCCTTGTTTTTAAAACCTTTATTCAATGGTCATTGTGTCAAAAGCCTTGACATAGTGTGAAATACCAGGTGGTAAAAGAACTCAAGCTAGCGTATTGTTGCACTAAACAACCAACAAACGGTTTTGAGGCAAATGAGGCTCTTCGCATCTAACCGCTAAGATGCACGTCTCAGGGTCGATTACAATAACAGTGGTCTGTTGTAATGCTCAAAGTGAGCAGTAAACTGGTAAGACTCAAAAAAGGCGGGCCAGCAGTAAAATCTGACTTTTATAGGGGCAGCTAGTGATGCAGAATATACTGGAGCCATTACCTCACCTGCTATATTTAAAAGTATAAAATCCCCAGAGACCCTTCTCTGTCAGACTGATGCTTCGGAGGAGAATTTGGTATGAAGCATTTCAGGTAAATGGGTTTCACATGGTGTTGGTATTACAGTAAATTAGTTTTACATGATTGTGGTATTACAGTAAATTAGTTTTACATGATTGTGGTATTACAGTAAATTAGTTTTACATGATTGTGGTATTACAGTAAATTAGTTTTATATGGTGTTGGTATTACAGTAAATTATTTTTATATGGTCTTGGTATTACAGTAAATTAGTTTTACATGGTGTTGGTATTACAGTAAATTAGTTTTACATGGTCTTGGTATTACAGTAAATTATTTTTACATGGTCTTGGTATTACAGTAAATTATTTTTACATGGTCTTGGTATTACAGTAAATTAGTTTTACATGGTGTTGTTATTACAGTAAATAAGGTTTTGTATGGTCTTGCATGTTTGAAATACAGCAGTGCACTTGTACCAGCAATTTGTGGCGAGCAGACATGACATTGCTGCTGAGATTCTTGAAAAGACTGACTTGGAGCTTGTTGAAGGGAAGTGAAATTATAGGTTCCAGACACTGAGTTAAAATGATCTCCAAAATCTCCAAGGACCTAAGACAAAAACACACAGAAAGGTTTTTTCTCCTCACCATAACCCATATTGTGTCCATCTGCCAGTATGTGTGTGTCTTTTCCTGTGTGTGTGTTCATCTGTGCATACGACAACAGTCCTGTCATAACATACATATTTAACCAATTACTTGAATTCGAGCTATGGAGAGTGGCTGTGTGGGGAGGTGAGCTACATAGCCACAAGGGGGAAGGTGAGCTACATAGCTGCAAGGGGGAGAGCTACATAGCTGCGGGGGAGGTGAGCTACATAGCCTCAGGGGAGGTGAGCTACATAGCCGCAAGGGGAGGGAAGCTACATAGCCGCGGGGAGGCGAGCTACGTAGCCGCAAGGTGGGAGGTGAGCTCTATAGCTACTCTATAGCTACGGGGGAGGTGAGCTCTATAGCTACGGGGGAGGTGAGCTCTATAGCTACGGGGGAGGTGAGCTCTATAGCTACGGGGGAGGTGAGCTCTATAGCTACGGGGAGGTGAGCTCTATAGCTACGGGGGAGGTGAACTCTATAGCTACGGGGGAGGTGAGCTCTATAGCTACGGGGGGAGGTGAGCTCTATAGCTACGGGGGGAGGTGAGCTCCATAGCCGTGGGGGGAGGTGAACTACATAGCCACAAGGGGGAGGTGAACTACATAGCATCACTACTCTGGACGGTTCTGACTTAGAATATGTGGACAACTACAAATACCTAGGTGCCTGGTTAGACTGTAAACTCTCCTTCCAGACCCACATCAAACATCTCCAATCCAAAATTAAATCTAGAATCCGCTTCCTATTTCCTATCCTTCACTCATGCTGCCAAACATACCTTCGTAAAACTGACTAAACTACCTATCCTTGACTTCGGCGATGTCATTTACAAAATAGCCTCCAACACTCTAATCGACAAATTGGATGCAGTCTACCATAGTGCCATCCTTTTTGTCACCAAAGCACCATATACTACCCACCACAGCGACCCGTATGCTTGGCTGGCCCTTGCTTCATACTCGTCGCCAAACCCACTGGCTCCAGGTCATCTACAAGTCTCTGCTAGGTAAAGCCCCGCCTTATCTCAGCTCACTGGTCACCTTAGCAGCACCCACCCGTAGCACGCGCTCCAGCAGGTATATCTCACTGGTCATCCCCAAAGCCAATTCCTCCTTTGGCTGCCTTTCCTTCCTGTTCTCTGATGCAAATGACTGGAATGAACTGCAAAAATCACTGAAGCACCAGCTGTCAGAGCAGCTCACAGATCACTGCACCTGTACATAGCCCATCTGTAAACAGCCCATCTGTAAACAGCCCATCTGTAAATAGCCCATCTGTAAATAGCCCATCTGTGAATAGCCCATCTGTAAACAGCCCATTCAACTACAGCATTCCCGATACTGTATTTATTTATCTTGCTCCTTTGCACCCCAGTATCTCTACTTGCACATTCATCTTCTGCATATCTACCATTCCAGTGTTTAATTGCTATATTATAATTACTTTGCCACCATGCCCTATTTATTGCCTTACCTTCCTTATCCTACCTTGCACACACTGTATATAGACTTTCTACTGTAATATTGACTGTATGTTTGTTTATTCCATGTGTAACTCTGTGTTGTTGTAAGTGTCGAACTGCTTTTCTTTATCTTGGCCAGGTCGCAGATGCAAATGAGAACTTGTTCTCAACTACCCTACCTGGTTAAATAAAGGTGAAATAAAAAATAAATATATTTTTTTTTTATCCAAATCCAAATGTCTAAAACGACTTCCATATCTTTTCATGTTGCAATGGAGCCTCTAAAGTTGACTGATTGACTCCGGATGCAAATGATTTCAATGGCAAACTGTTACAGCCGGACATTACTTTCCTTCTTGTGTTAATGGAAGGGTTACATGTCATTAGCCAGGGCATTATAATCCCTTCATTTTGCATAACATCTCATAGGGGTTTTAAAGGTCATAAGTAAGTTGTTTTACCAGCCTGTTTTCTGCACCATCCTGAGGGCATAACATGGGAGTAGTCAGTCCTGTGTCCTCTCTCCTGCATCCTCTCTCCTCCCTCCCCTCTGGCCACCTTTTTAAAAAAGTCAAAGGTAATTGAGAATAGATGGAGATGAGAAGGAAAGTGGAGGAAAATGTTCTTGTGTGAAATGAGATTCCTTCTCAAATTGCGTGTCATCAGGCAGATGGTATTTAGATGGTGTAGAATTCTACAGATGGTATTTAGATGGTGTAGAATTCTACAGATGGTGATTAGATGGTGTAGAATTCTACAGACGGTGATTAGATGGTGTAAAATTCTACAGATGGTGATTAGATGGTGTAGAATTCTACAGATGGTGATTTAGATGGTGTAGAATTCTACAGATGGTGATTAGATGGTGTAGAATTCTACAGACGGTGTTTAGATGGTGTAGAATTCTACAGATGGTGTTTAGATGGTGTGGAATTCTACAGATGGTGTTTAGATGGTGTAGAATTCTACAGATGGTGTTTAGATGGTGTAGAATCCCAAAATTAATGAATAAAGCAATAAATAAAAATTGAGTTAGTTAAAAAATAATATAAAAGATAAAAGGATAAGTAGCATATAGTTTTTGAATGTTCGCATGCTTTTCTCCTTCAAGAAAACAATAGCTGATTCGAAGGACAGTGGCAGATTTCAGGTAGGATGCACTTGTGCTTCCTCGCCAAAAGGAGGCTATCGAGGAGGGGAGGACCGTCTTCCGTTTTTGCCTACTAACAAATTGACACTGTCCTCGAACGGTTTCCGGGTCACGGAGCAGAAAGGATGAAGGCAACAGGGCAGAGGACTGACTTTTTTCCCCAAATGGGAAAAGGCCAGTGAAAGGCTTGACCTGGGACACCTAACCCCTAAACTGGAAGCAGAAGTAATCACGTGTCTGGTGTCTTTGAGGGTTCTGGGTTCCATACGCCTGGATCACATTCAGAAGGCAGAAATAGGAGAAAACGAATGTAAAAAAAAACAATAGTACCATTACTCTTTCAAAACATATGATCATGGGAATTTGTTTTGTTTCTGTTTCTCGTTAACAGACAAAAATATCTGTAAAGACACACATGTTCCGCTGTATAACACAATGCCACAGGATGTCATGTATGTCGCTGAAACCCTCAACTTTTAGAGACAATCCTCTTTTCCCTCTCTCCTGCTGAACTGTGTGCTTGCTCTTGTAAACAAGGACAGATTATTTTGAAACTCTCACCCACAAGCCTGAACACAAATTACACGTTGCTGCAAATGGTGGTTATCTTTGGGGTCAACCTTTAAACCATAGCCTTGGTTTGGAGATGAATTATTTATTCATTATGAAGAGGTCATCAATCCCATATTTCCGCTCATTGATTAATGAGTATCTTTAAGACCACAGGACATTATAGATGTTTTTTTGCTTTTCTTTTTTGATGTTCTTGCTTTTATCCACTACTATTTTATATCCTGGTGGATTTCAGTTTGTATTGATTGCATTGAAACACTACTACTCTCATTTATATACACTACCGTTCAAACGTTTTGGGTCACTTAGAAATGTCCTTGTTTTTGAAAGAAAAGACCATTTTGTCCATTCAAAATAACATCAAATTGATCAGAAAAACAGTGTAGACATTGTTGATGTTGTAATTGACTATTGTGGTTGGAAACGGCAGCATTTTTTACGGATTATTGACATCGGCGTACAGAGGCCCATTATCAGCAACCATCACTCCTGTGTCCCAATGGCACGTTGTGTTAGCTAATCCAAGTTTATCATTTTAAAAGGCTAATTGATCATTAGAAAACCATTTTGCAATTATGCTAGCACAGCTGAAAACTGTTGTACTGATTAAAGCAGCAATAAAACTGGCCTTCTTTAGACTAGTTGAGTATCTGGAGCATCAGCATTTGTGGGTTCAATTACAGGCTCAAAATGGCCAGAAATAAAGTACTTTCTTCTGAAATTCATCAGCCTATTCTTGTTCTGAGAAATTAAGGCTATTCCGAGAAATTGCCAAGAAAGTGAAAATCTGGAATGACACTGGTAAACAACTAAGGCCCTTGTATACAACTAAGGCCCTGGTAAACAACTAAGCAAGAGGACAGGTACAGTCCAGTGTTTAGTTTGAGAAACAGACTCCTCACAAGTCCTCAACTTGCAGTTTCATTAAATAGTACCCACAAAACACCAGTCTCAACGTCAACAGTGAAGAGGCGACTCCGGGATGCTGGCCTTCTAGTCAGAGTTCCTCTATCCAGTGTCTGTGTTCTTTTTCCCATTTTAATCTTTTAATTTTGTTGGCTAGTCTGAGATATGGCTTTTTCTTTGCAACTCTGCCTAGAAGGCCAGCATCTCGGAGTCGCCTCTTCACTGTTGACATTGAGACTGATGTTTTGCGGGTACTATTTAATGAAGCTGCCAATTAAGGACTTGTGAAGTGTCTGTTTCACAAACTAGACACTCTAACGTACTTGTCCTCTTGCTCAATTGTGCACCGGGGCCTCCCACTCTTCTTTCTATTCTGGTTAGAGCCAGTTTGCGCTGTTCTGTGAATGGAGTAATACACAGCGCTGTATGAGAATGAGACCCTGGTCGCAATGGTGACCCTGTCCTGTCTAAATTAAAATAAGAATACTTTGAGTCCTTGGTTTGTGGGGATTAATCATTAACTGAGTTTGACTGCTACTCAGGACTTAAAAACGAAATGTTTTTAATTTAATTTTACTTAACTAGGCAAGTCAGTTAAGAACAAATTCTTATTTTCAATGATGGCCTAGGAACAGTGGGTTAACTGCCTGTTCAGGGGCAGAACGACAGATTTGTACCTTGTCAGCTCGGGGGTTTGAACTTGCAACCTTACGGTTACTAGTCCAACGCTCTAACCACTAGGCTACCCTGCCGCCCCGAATGTCAATCAACTACTGTCAGTACCATGGGGAAATGATTCATTCTATTGGTATAGTTAGTACTGTAACCCACAATGGGTCCATAGATGCTGTAGAGGTAAATGGAACTGAACCAAAACACCCTCTGAAGGGCACACATACACAATCCATGTCTCATTTGTCTCAAGGCTGAAAAACACTTTTTTAACCTGTATTCTCTCCCTTCATCTACACTGATTTAAAAGAGAGTTAAACAGGTGTCACCAATAAGGGATCATAGCTTTCACCTGATTCACCTGGTCAGTCTATGTCATTGAATGAGCAGGTGTTCTGTTTTGTACACTCAGCTGATATACAAATCAGACTTTAGTAAGCACATTTCGGGCCTGTTACAATACACAAATCATTACGGATCTGATGAATATCTACTTTGTTAGATCAGATTCAATAACAACTAGTTTTATCCTCGACACGTAGACCATTCCCAGGCAGTCCTAGCTTGTTTGAGAAATTGGTATATTTGAGTTTAACCATCATATGTGTCGTAATGTTTGTTCAGATGAAATTGAAATTATAACCAGCATGGTATGGCTTGTTTGAGAAAGGGTGACACTTCAAACAAGGTTTCTGTCACGTGTGCTCCCTCTCCAGCCTCTAGGTCACCAGGCTGTTCGTAGGGCGCACACCTGTCACCATCGTTACGCGCACCTGCGCATCGTCAGACTCACCCGGACTCCATTACTCCCTTGAGTACCTTCCCTATATATATATATATATATATATATATATATACAGTGCCTTGCGAAAGTATTCGGCCCCCTTGAACTTTGCGAACTTTTGCCACATTTCAGGCTTCAAACATAAAGATATAAAACTGTATTTTTTTGTGAAGAATCAACAACAAGTGGGACACAATCATGAAGTGGAACGACATTTATTGGATATTTCAAACTTTTTTAACAAATCAAAAACTGAAAAATTGGGCGTGCAAAATTATTCAGCCCCCTTAAGTTAATACTTTGTAGCGCTACCTTTTGCTGCGATTACAGCTGTAAGTCGCTTGGGGTATGTCTCTATCAGTTTTGCACATCGAGAGACTGACATTTTTTCCCATTCCTCCTTGCAAAACAGCTCAAGCTCAGTGCGGTTGGATTGAGAGTATTTGTGAACAGCAGTTTTCAGTTCTTTCCACAGATTCTCAATTGGATTCAGGTCTGGACTTTAACTTGGCCATTCTAACACCTGGATATGTTTATTTTTGAACCATTCCATTGTAGATTTTGCTTTATGTTTTGGATCATTGTCTTGTTGGAAGACAAATCTTCGTCCCAGTCTCAGGTCTTTTGCAGACTCCATCAGGTTTTCTTCCAGAATGGTCCTGTATTTGGCTCCATCCATCTTCCCATCAATTTTAACCATCTTTCCTGTCCCTGCTGAAGAAAAGCAGGCCCAAACCATGATGCTGCCACCACCATGTTTGACAGTGTGGATGGTGTGTTCAGAGTGATGGGCTGTGTTGCTTTTACGCCAAACTTAACGTTTTGCATTGTTGCCAAAAAGTTCCATTTTGGTTTCATCTGACCAGAGCACCTTCTTCCACATGTTTGGTGTGTCTCCCAGGTGGCTTCTGGCAAACTTTAAACAACACTTTTTATGGATTTATTTATTTATGGATCTTTCAGAAATGGCTTTCTTCTTGCCACTCTTCCATAAAGGCCAGATTTGTGCAATATACGACTGATTGTTGTCCTATGGACAGAGTCTCCCACCTCAGCTGTAGATCTCTGCAGTTCATCCAGAGTGATCATGGGCCTCTTGGCTGCATCTCTGATCAGTCTTCTCCTTGTATGAGCTGAAGGTTTAGAGGGACGGCCAGGTCTTGGTAGATTTGCAGTGGTCTGATACTCCTTCCATTTCAATATTATCGCTTGCACAGTGCTCCTTGGGATGTTTAAAGCTTGGGAAATCTTTTTGTATCCAAATCCGGCTTTAAACTTCTTCACAACAGTATCTCGGACCTGCCTGGTGTGTTCCTTGTTCTTCATGATGCTCTCTGCGCTTTTAACGGACCTCTGAGACTATCACAGTGCAGGTGCATTTATACGGAGACTTGATTACACACAGGTGGATTGTATTTATCATCATTAGTCATTTAGGTCAACACTGAACTTCTGGAGAGAGTTTGCTGCACTGAAAGTAAAGGGGCTGAATAATTTTGCACGCCAAACTTTTCAGTTTTTGATTTGTTAAAAAAGTTTGAAATATCCAATAAATGTCGTTCCACTTCATGAATGTGTCCCACTTGTTGTTGATTCTTCACAAAAATATACAGTTTTATATCTTTATGTTTGAAGCCTGAAATGTGGCAAAAGGTCGCAAAGTTCAAGGGGGCCGAATACTTTCGCAAGGCACTGTATGTCACTCCCATTTTAGAGCAGGCTCAACTTGCCTGACTGCCCAGTTGACACGCCCCAGGCAATAGGGCAACCCTTAAAGTCAACCACTAAATATAGAAACTGTCTCATATCCTGTAGAATCCCCAACCAGATGTCTCATAACAGGGCATCTAGTTTGTTACCGCAGTGTCTACAGGATGGGAGAGGCAGATACACTATGTCTGTCTCTAATTAACGCCAGCCTGACTGTGCCAGAGAGAGATGTGTCCAGACATGATAGTTAGAGAACCAAACAACCAAAGATCTGAGATAGGGAACATACCCAGGCACTTGGCTTATGTCTTGGATCATGTTTACCTGGGCCATAAATACCAGCCCTAAAAATAAAAAATATAAAGATGCTGCCTCTCCTCTGCAAAAACAAATGTAACTTCAAAACTTCGAAGGGCCAGACATTCCAAAATTTTTGGATTCAACGATCCCAACGATTGGATTTGCTTCATAGGGCTCCAAGCAACAAATATATTTGGCAACTACCAGATAATATAATAATTGGATTATGAAGTAAGGTCATTATTTGGGAGAATGTAAGGTGATCCTAAATGTGTGCTTTGGGGATAGAGTGGGTTAGAAGGTAGAGCAGAGTACTGTGGAAAATAATGGCTCCAATTCACAAAGACATACCAATGGGGAAGGAGTTACACATGACAGCATACATCTGTGGAAGACGTATGATATATTTCCTATCCTTTGGATCAATAGAATACATGGAAATCATTGCTGGATTTCATAGAAAGTGTGGTGGCGAAAGAGTGTTTTTGAAATGCTGCAGATCAATACAGATGTGTTGACATTAGATAAGGATTTACAATGGGCTCTGTGTTTCAACATGTATGGCTTTACTGTGTCTTTTGTACTGTGGGATTCAATGGAATTAGATTTGCTAACATTCTGTCTTTATAGTTCTGGCTGAAATGCAATTGAATTATATGTGCCCCTATGGTCCAATTATATGTGTGTTTCATCCTCACAACTTCTTATAAACATGATCGTCTTTCCAACTTAATCCGACAACAACAAAAAATATCCAACCTGCAGTTATATGTAACATGAGTAATGCCTTCCACACAGACCCCAATTTACAAATACTCACCATCTGATTCAACCCCCATAATCTTGTCAGGAAAGGAAACGGAAGAAACCAAAACCATTTATGACCTGCAATTTGACCGCTGTAGCCCGGGAGCGCCACCACTCCCATCCCTGGACTATTAATCTGTGTGTATGGCTCTGAGCAAGAGACGAGAAGAGACGAGAAGAGACGAGAAAAGAAGGCAGGAGGTTAGAGAAGAGAGCTGGAGCCATATCAGCATACTGTAGGTGGCCTACTCACCTCCTCAGATGATGCCAACACCAGGGTGTGTTGTTGACACAGGAGGACAAGGTCAGGGTGTTTTAACACAGGAGGACAAAGGACAAGGTCAGGGTGTGTTAACACAGGAGGACAAAGGACAAGGTCAGGGTGTGTTAACACAGGAGGACAAAGGACGAGGTCAGGGTGTGTTGACACAGGAGGACAAAGGACAAGGTCAGCGTGTGTTGACACAGGAGGACAAAGGACAAGGTCAGGGTGTGTTAACACAGGAGGACAAAGGACAAGGTCAGGGTGTGTTAACACAGGAGGACAAAGGACAAGGTCAGGGTGTGTTAACACAGGAGGACAAAGGACAAGGTCAGGGTGTGTTAACACAGGAGAACAAAGGACAAGGTCAGGGTGTGTTAACACAGGAGGACAAAGGATTGGGTGATAACAGAGGTTAAACCTTCATATGATGTGAGGTAAAGGTAGACCAGAGTGGAAACAGACTTAGACAGAACACAGGGTCAGCTCCATCATGTACATTACGTGCCTCGTCAAAAGGAATTCTATCAGAATTATAGATTAGGTTTTCCTCCAACAATAAGCCATTGTAACAAAACAAGGTCGGCCCAGATCCTGTGGATGATGTAAGGAATCATGGTCTTTAAGGACGAGGTGAGAGAAACAAAACAAAAAAAACGCCAGAAGTGGAACTGCTCTTTCTCTCTCTCTCTCCTCCACTCTCTCTTCCACTCTCTCACATAACTGCTCTTTCTCTCTCTCTCTCCTCCACTCTCACATAACTGCTCTTTCTCTCTCTCCTCCACTCTCTCCTCCACTCTCTCTTCCACTCTCTCACATAACTGCTCTTTCTCTCTCTCTCTCCTCCACTCTCTCACATAACTGCTCTTTCTCTCGCTCTCTCTCCTCCACTCTCTCACATAACTGCTCTTTCTCTCTCTCTCTCTCTCTCCTCCACTCTCTCACATAACTGCTCTTTCTCTCTCTCTCTCCTCCACTCTCTCACAACTGCTCTTTCTCTCTCTCTCTCCTCCACTCTCTCACATAACTGCTCTTTCTCTCTCTCTCTCCTCCACTCTCTCACATAACTGCTCTTTCTCTCTCTCTCTCCTCCACTCTCTCACAACTGCTCCTTCTCTCTCTCTCTCACATAAGTGCTCTTTCTCTCTCTCTCTCTCCTCCACTGTCTCACATAACTGCTCTTTCTCTCTCTCTCTCTCCTCCACTCTCTCACATAACTGCTCTTTCTCTCTCTCTCTCCTCCACTCTCTCACATAACTGCTCTTTCTCTCTCTCTCTCCTCCACTCTCTCACATAACTGCTCTTTCTCTCTCTCTCTCCTCCACTCTCTCACATAACTGCTCTTTCTCTCTCTCTCTCTCCTCCACTCTCTCACTCTCCTCCACTCTAACTGCTCTTTCTCTCTCTCCTCCTCCACTCTCTCACATAACTGCTCTTTCTCTCTCTCTCTCCTCCACTCTCTCACATAACAAAACTGCTCATTCTCTCTCTCTCTCCTCCACTCTCTCACATAACTGCTCCTTCTCTCTCTCTCTCCTTCACTCTCTCACATAACTGCTCTTTCTCTCTCTCTCTCTCTCTCTCCACTCTCTCACAACTGCTCTCTTCTCTCTCTCTCTCCCACTCTCTCACATAACTGCTCTTTCTCTCTCTCTCTCCTCCACTCTCTCACATAACTGCTCTTTCTCTCTCTCTCTCCTCCACTCTCTCACATAACTGCTCTCTCTCTCCTCCACTCTCACATAACTGCTCTTTCTCTCTCTCTCTCCACTCTCTCACATAACTGCTCTTTCTCTCTCTCTCTCCTCCACTCTCACAAAACTGCTCTTTCTCTCTCTCTCTCCTCCACTCTCACAAAACTGCTCATTCTCTCTCTCTCTCCTCCACTCTCTCACATAACTGCTCCTTCTCTCTCTCTCTCCTTCACTCTCTCACATAACTGCTCTTTCTCTCTCTCTCTCTCTCTCCTCCACTCTCTCACAACTGCTCTTTCTCTCTCTCTCTCCTCCACTCTCTCACATATCTGCTCTTTCTCTCTCTCTCTCCTCCACTCTCTCACATAACTGCTCTTTCTCTCTCTCTCTCCTCCACTCTCTCACATAACTGCTCTTTCTCCCTCTCTCTCCTCCACTCTCTAACATAACTGCTCCTTCTCTCTCTCTCTCTCCTCCACTCTCACATAACTGCTCTTTCTCTCTCTCTCTCCTCCACTCTCACATAACTGCTCTTTCTCTCTCTCTCTCCTCCACTCTCACATAACTGCTCTTTCTCTCTCTCTCTCCTCCACTCTCTCACATAACTGCTCTTTCTCTCTCTCTCCTCCACTCTCTCACATAACTGCTCTTTCTCTCTCTCTCTCTCCTCCACTCTATCACATAACTGCTCTCACAACCTCTCTCTCCTCCACTCTCTCTGTCCTTCTCTCTCTCTCTCTCTCTACTCTCTCTCTCTCCTTCTCTCTCTCTTCCCTCCACTCTCTCTCTCTCTCCTTCTCTCTCTCTCTCTCTTCTCTCTCTCTCTCCTCCACTCTCTCTCTCCTCCACTCTCTCTCTCCTTGTCACTCTCTCTCCTCCACTCTCTCACATAACTGCTCTCACAACCTCTCTCTCTTTCTCGCTCGCTGTCAACTCCCAGTGTTTTACTCTAGTCTTTAACTCCTACATTTTAATTTCATAAAAGTTATAGATTAAACAGTGCATTCGGCAAGTATTCAGACCCCTTGACTTTTCCACATTTTGTTACGTTACAGTCTTATTCTAAAACAGATTAAATAGTTTTTTACCCTCATCAATCTACACACAATACCCCATAATGACATTTTTATATGTCAAAATAAAAGACAGAAATACCTTATTTACATACGTATTCAGATAATTTACAATGAGACATTGAAATTGAGCTCAGGTGCATCCTGTTCCCATTGATAATCCTTGAGATGTTTCTACAACTTGATTGGAGTCCACCTGTGGTAAATTCAATTGATTGGACATGATTTGGAAATGCACACACCGGTCTATATAAGGTCCTACAGCAACAAAAAAAACGAAATACAAAGGGAAACCCAGCCGCGAGCTGCCCAGTGACGCGAACCAACCAGATTAGCTAAATGCCTATTATGCTCACTTTGAGAGCACCAGCTGTTCGGGATGACTGTGTGATCACGCTCTCAGTAGCCAATGTGAGCAAGACCTTTAAACAGGTCAACATTCACAAGGCCCCTGTGCCTGATGGATTACCAGGGTGTGTACGCAGAGCATGGGCAGACCAACTGGCAAGTGTCTTCACTGACATTTTCAACCTCTCCCTGACCGAGTCTGTAATACCTACAAATTTCAAGCAGACCACCATAGTCCCTGTGCCCAAGAATGCAAGGGTAACCTGTCGAAATGACTACCGCCCCGTAGCACTCACGTCAGTAGCCATGAAGTGCTTTGAAAGGCTGGTTATGGCTCACATCAACACCATCATCCCGGAAACCCTAGACCCATTCCAATTCACATACCGCCCCAACAGATCCACAGATCACGCAATCCCACTCGCACTCCACACTGCCCATTCCCACCCGGACAAAAGGAACACCTACAGAGCCTTCGGAAGGTATTCAGACCGCTTGACTTTTCCCCACATTTTGTTAGGTTAAAGCCTTATTCTAAAATATATTATGTACAAAAAAATCGTCAGCAATCTTTACACAATAGCCCAGAATGACAAAGCGAAAAAAAGGTTATTAGAAACGTTTGCAAATGTATTAAAAATAAAAAACAGAAATACCTAACGTAAGTATTCAGACCCTTTGCTATCAGACTCGAAACTGAGCTCAGGTGCATCTCATCCTTGATGTTTCTACAACTTGATTGGAGTTCACCTGTGTTAATTCAATTGATTGGACATGATTTGGAAAGGCACACCCCTGTCTATATAAGGTCCTACAGTTGACAGTGCATGTCAGAGGAAAAACCAAGCCGTGAGGCCGAAGGAATTGTCGGTAGAGCTCCGAAACAGGTTTGTGTCGAGGCACCGATCTGGGGAAGGGTACCAAAGAAATTCTGCAGCTTTGAAGGTCCCCAAAAACACATTGACCTCCATCATTCTTAAAAAGAAGAAGCTTGGAACCACCAAGACTCTTCCGAGAGCTGTCCACCTGGCCAAACTGAGCAATTTGGGGAGAAGGGCCTTGGTTAGGGAGGTGACCAAGATCCCAATGGTCACTCTGACAGAGCTCTAAAGTTCCTATGTGGACATCGGAGAACCTTCCAGAAGTACAACCATCTCTGCAGCACTCCACCAATCAGGCCTTTATGGTAGAGGGGCCAGATGGAAGCCACTCCTTATTAAATGGTTTTGAACTCCCAGTGCTGAACTCCCAGTGATGAACTCCCAGTGCTGAACTCCCAGTGCTGAACTCCCAGTGATGAACTCCCAGTGATGAACTCCCAGTGCTGAACTCCCAGTGATGAACTCCCAGTGATGAACTCCCAGTGATGAACTCCCAGTGATGAACTCCCAGTGATGAACTCCCAGTGATGAACTCCCAGTGCTGAACTCCCAGTGCTGAACTCCCAGTGCTGAACTCACAGTGCTGAACTCCCAGTGATGAACTCCCAGTGCTGAACTCCCAGTGCTGAACTCCCAGTGCTGAACTCCCAGTGCTGAACTCCCAGTGATGAACTCCCAGTGATGAACTCCCAGTGTTGAGCTCCCAGTGATGAACTCCCAGTGATGAACTCCCAGTGCTGAACTCCCAGTGTTGAACTCCCAGTGCTGAACTCCCAGTGATGAACTCCCAGTGATGAACTCCCAGTGCTGAACTCCCAGTGCTGAACTCCCAGTGATGAACTCCCAGTGCTGAACTCCCAGTGATGAACTCCCAGTGCTGAACTCCCAGTGTTGAACCCTCATGTCCTTCCACACCCCCCTCCCACATCATGTCCACCTGCTCTGGGTGAACCCCCCCTTAAGGTAGTGGTCCTAGTTAAACAGTCAGCTGGGGCTTCGCTGATTGATTGAAACACACAAACTTGGGCACACACCCACGTCAAAATCAAATCCTTGTGCTTATATACGTGTGCACACCAATGAGGCTGAAGCAACCCCACCCTCTCTTCAGG
Organism: Oncorhynchus gorbuscha; assembly: GCF_021184085.1. Lineage (NCBI taxonomy): Eukaryota > Metazoa > Chordata > Actinopteri > Salmoniformes > Salmonidae > Oncorhynchus > Oncorhynchus gorbuscha. The sequence goes on along the minus strand of NC_060182.1, from coordinate 91,926,862 downwards.
AGAAGCCAATATAAAGCAAATCCCTGGCCTCCATTTTCCCTCTCTTCCAGAGTTCAAACAAGACTTAGGGTTCTAGTCAGTCTGTATCGCTGAAGTGTTACAGATTGCATAATATACATTTAAAGGTTATTTTCCGATTGAGCCAACATTCAGTACCAGTCAGAAGTTTAGACACACCTACTCATTCAAGGGTTTTTAATTATTTTTTACTATTTTCTACATTGTACAATAATAGTGAAGACATCAAAACTATGAAATAACACATATGGAATCATGTAGTAAACAAAAAAGTGTTAAACAAATCAAAATATATTGTATATTTAAGATACTTCAATGTAGCCACCCTTTGCCTTGATGACAGCTTTGCACACTCTTGGCATTCTCTCAACCAGCTTCATGAGGTAGTCACCTGGAATGCAATTAATTTAACAGGTGTGCCTTGTTAAAGGTTAGTTTGTGCAATTTCATTCCTTCTTAATGCATTTGAGCCACTCAGTTGTGTTGTGACAAGGTAGGGGTGGTATACAGAAGATAGCCCTATTTGGTTAAAGACCAAGTCCATATTATTGCAAGAACAGCTCAAATAAGCAAAGAGAAACAACAGTCCATCATTACTTTAAGACATGAAGAAGGTCAGTCAATCCGTAAAATTTCAAGAATTTTGATAGTTTCTTCAGGTGCAGTCGCAAAAACCATCAAGAGCTATGATGAAACTGGCTCTCATGAGGACCACCACAGGAAAGGAAGACCCAGAGTTACCTCTGCTGCAGAGGATAAGTGCATTAGAGTTACCAGCCTCAGATTGTAGCCCAAATAAATGCTTCACGGAGTTTAAGTAACAGACACATCTCAACATCAACTGTTCAGAGGAGACCGCGTGAATCAGGCCTTCATGGTCGAATCGCTGCAATGAAACTACTGCTAAAGGACCCCAATAAGAAGAAGATACTTGCCAAGAAACATGCAATGGACATTAGACTAGTTGGAATCATTCAATTCACTTATTTCATAGTGTTGATGTCTTCACTATTATTGTACAATGTAGAAAATAGTAATAAAATAATGAAAAACCGTTGAATGAGTAGGTGTGTCCAAACTTTTTACTGGTACTGTATGTATGTATGTATGTATGTATGTATGTGTGTGTGTGTGTGTGTGTGTGTGTGTGTGTGTGTGTGTGTGTGTGTGTGTGTGTGTGTGTGTGTGTGTGTGTGTGTGTGTGTGTGTGTGTGTGTAGCGTTTACCGTGAATAGTGTTGACTGACGTTGACTCGAGGAAAAATGCCTTTCATTTTCAATTAGGCTTTAGCTGTGAACTTCCACAATACAGATTAAATGGATGTGCCAACGAGAGAAACAAACATTCATGTATTTCTTCAGTTGAACAAGGAAATTCTTCCTGAGCGGATCTGAATATGGGAGGATGGGAATGGAATCAGAGGGCCATAATTAATAACTCAGCCCAGCCCAGTCCAGTCTAGTCCTGCCTAGCACAGTCCAGCCCAGCAAAGTACATTCCAGCCAAGTCCGGCCAAGTCCTGCCCAGTCAGTATAGATGCAGCCCGGTCAGTATAGATGCAGCCCAGTCAGTATAGATGCAGCCCAGTCAGTATAGATGCAGCCCGGTCAGTATAGATGCAGCCCGGTCAGTATAGATGCAGCCCGGTCAGTATAGATGCAGCCCGGTCAGTATAGATGCAGCCCGGTCAGTATAGATGCAGCCCGGTCAGTATAGATGCAGCCCAGTCAGTATAGATGCAGCCCAGTCAGTATAGATGCAGCCCAGTCAGTATAGATGCAGCCCAGTCAGTATAGATGCAGCCCAGTCAGTATAGATGCAGCCCAGTCAGTATAGATGCAGCCCAGTCAGTATAGATGCAGCCCAGTCAGTATAGATGCAGCCCAGTCAGTATAGATGCAGCCAAGTCAGTATAGATGCAGACCAGTCAGTATAGATGCAGCCTGGGGAAGGATTATTTATGGCTATTGTCTATTGTTGTCTACATTATCAAGACAAATATTCCTCTTCTCCACTCCTCACTGGTCCCCTCCCCCCTCCCCCTCAACCCTCATGGAGAGGGGTCCAGAACCCCCCCCCCCCCACACACACACACACACACACACACAGCAGAGCGGAAATTCAGTCTGGTCCTCTGTCTTGCCATATTCTTGGGTAAAGTTCTTCTCCAGACACGGTTTGTCTGCCTGGGTTGACTGTTCTAAAGGTCTGGAAACATCAATGCAGACTGCAGGAACAAGCTAATGGAGATGGAAAGAGATTGTCCTTGTCGTTATAGGTTATTGGAGGACAGTAACAAAGTTGCGGAACTTTGAATGGATGACCGTGTTAGCACTGGTTTTCTTAAAGCGATACTAACGGGAGATTGCATGCACCTGCCGAGCTAAAATAAGATTGATTACAATGAAAAACCCGCAAGAATAAACCAGTAATTTAGCTGATTTTACGGGTGATACCAGACAGCTACAACTTTCCTTGTCTAGGTTCTCTATTTCCGCCCCCGAAATTAAATAGTCTGCTCAAATAGTAGGTTTAAATCTCCACTTAGTCTGCTTAATGAGTAGGTTTAAATCTCCACTTAGTCTGCTCAAAGAGTAGGTTTAAATCTGTATTTAGTCTGCTCAAAGAGTAGGTTTAAATCTGTATTTAGTCTGCTCAAAGAGTAGGTTTAAATCTGTATTTAGTCTGCTCAAAGAGTAGGTTTAAATCTGTATTTAGTCTGCTCAAAGAGTAGGTTCAAATCTGTATTTAGTCTGCTCAAAGAGTAGGTTTAAATCTGTATTTAGTCTGCTCAAAGAGTAGGTTTAAATCTGTATTTAGTCTGCTCAAAGAGTAGGTTTAAATCTGTATTTAGTCTGCTCAAAGAGTAGGTTTAAATCTGTATTTAGTCTGCTCAAAGAGTAGGTTTAAATCTGTATTTAGTCTGCTCAAAGAGTAGGTTTAAATCTGTATTTAGTCTGCTCAAAGAGTAGGTTTAAATCTGTATTTAGTCTGCTCAAAGAGTAGGTTTAAATCTGTATTTAGTCTGCTCAAAGAGTAGGTTTAAATCTGTATTTAGTCTGCTCAAAGAGTAGGTTTAAATCTGTATTTAGTCTGCTCAAAGAGTAAGTTTAAATCTGTATTTAGTCTGCTCAAAGAGTAGGTTTAAATCTGTATTTAGTCTGCTCAAAGAGTAGGTTTAAATCTGTATTTAGTCTGCTCAAAGAGTAGGTTTAAATCTGTATTTAGTCTGCTCAAAGAGTAGGTTTAAATCTGTATTTAGTCTGCTCAAAGAGTAGGTTTAAATCTGTATTTAGTCTGCTCAAAGAGTAGGTTTAAATCTGTATTTAGTCTGCTCAAAGAGTAGGTTTAAATCTGTATTTAGTCTGCTCAAAGAGTAGGTTCAAATTATACTGAGAATAATACCCTGTTGAGGGACAAAATATCTTCAAAGAGTTTGACATCAAACTGGACTGAATGTTAAAGCTGCAATATGTAACTTTTGGATGACCAAATTCACATAGAAATGTGAGCTATAGATTTGTCACTCATTGAAAACTAGCCTAAGAAGCGGTAGATCTGTTCTATGTGTGTTATTTCTATGCTTCCTGTTCTTAACGTGTTAACGGTACAGGTTCCCCAAGGGGTACCAACCCCCCCCCCCCCGTTCAACTGAAACAGTGGCGCACAGAATGCAAAAATATTCTTAGAAATATTTAACCTCCACACATTAACAAGTCCAATAGCTCAAATGAAAGATAAACACCTTGTTCATCTACCCAGCATGTCAGATTTCTAAAAAAAAAATCGGCGAAAACACACCACATATTAGACCACCACCACCGAAACAAAGACAAGAGGCAGCCATTTTGTCCCAGAAAATATAAAATTATAAAAGCAGGATTAAAAAATGTATCTTTTACTAACCTTTTGAAAATCTTCATCAGATGACAGCAATAGAACATGTTACACAGTACATTCATGTTTATATCCATAAATCTCCATTTACATTGACTTCGTGTTCAGAAAATACTCAAAAATGTCCGGAAAAATTATAGAATCGTGCCGCCAGATAACATAAATAGACATCTTAAACTTTGACTAAATATACATGTTCTACATATAGTTAGAAAGATACACTGCTTCTTAATGCAACCGCTGTGTTACATTTACTTTTAACATTACAGAATTAGTTCACTATCTAATAATCTGAGACGGCGCTCAGACGTAAGCAATATTTCCACGCTATGTTGGAGTCAACAGAAATACAAAATTACAACATAAATATTCTCTTACCTTTGATGGTATTCGATCAGAATGTAGTGGAAGGAGTCATACTTACCCAATACATCGTTTTGTTTCACTTCGTGTGTTCTTACAGTAGCATCTGCTAGCAGTTTCAGCTGAAATGCACCCAAAATTACTTCTGGTCCCGGACAGTTGCGCATCAAAACTTCAAAATTACATATTATATGTCGACTAAACTGGTCAAATTAAGTGGAGAATCAAGCTTCAGGATGTTCTAAACGTACAAAACAATTATCTAATCAATCGGAAATTCTTGCTTCCTCTCAGGCATTCTGGAACAAAGGAACGTCTCTCCAAAAAGCGCGCTCTCGTGACCTTGTATTTTCTCGCGACACTCAGTCTTTTGCCTCCCAAAGGGTCAAAACTCGCGGGATTTGCACAATTAAATGCTGTACTGAATGAGGACATCTAGTGGAAGACATAGAAAGTGTCTCCAGATCCATAGCTGGTTGGGAAGGGTGGGGCGATGACGTCAAAGTTGCCCCAAGTTTCAGGCTCCCAAAAATAGTTTGGGAGATTGCCTGCCCTGTCAGTTCTGCTATACTTACAGACATAATTCAAACGGTTTTAGAAGCTTTAGAGTGTTTTATATCCAATAATTATTATTATATGCATATATTAGCAATTTTGGACAGTTTTTTTTCAGTTTACTATGGGCACGCAATTCATCCAAAGGGGGCAGTATTCTGCTTTAAGTTTCGTTTTTTTTTTTTCAAAATTTAAGAACAGAAAGGTTGCTGTGGTCAGATAGACGTCGTAAATTCCTGAGGATCTCCTCATGGGCACACAGTATAGAGAGAGTAAATTTTCATAGAGAACAAAGCAATTCCTTCCACCTCACAGAACTTGAGTTACGAACAAATTTCATGTTCCGGAGAAAGTATAAAATATCGGTGAAGAATCCAGCTACAAACTGGTCCGTTTGTTACAACTTATGCTCATGGGAGACGGTGTGGCCATATTACCATAACGCTGTTTATATAATAGCCTCAGATATGAGGTTTACATCTAATTGTTTTATAAGATGAGTGAGTATGATACTGTTTGTAAAATTGTGTAATATGATTTTGGACTGTTTAATGAAGGAAAACTCAAAAAGGGGATTGGATGTAAGGTCAGGCATCCTGGGACAGCTCTTTTCTGCCTTCCGAATAAAACCCCCACTCGGGTTTTCGATCAGCAGACCAAGCTTACCACAATTACGAGATGGCTAAAGGTTGCAGACCATCCTTTTCTCCATTAGGAGGAGTCAAAGGTTGTAGACCATTGCTGAATATTTTAACCATACCATGTGGTTAAATTCCTAGACTATCGATAAAAGTCTGCTATTAATTACTAGTCTGCAGCTCTGAATTCGGTATCATTGACGCGAAGAACGACAACCGCTGAAACATCCACTCTATAATGAAACAAATGAATGTCACTCTGAACTATGCACTATAACCACGATAGAGAGAGGGACAATTCTAAAAAAGAAACAAACTTTTCACCAGCGATCAAGACTACACACTGAGCGTAAATATATATATTGATTGCAATTGTTCCCGAATGAGTGAGTAAAGGATTAGACTAACAAGCCGCCATGCCGGTTTAGCCCACTAGGGCACATTCTCCTATCATTTCACGTAACCATATTTACTGTTTGTTTATGCATTTCTGTGAATTACTTAGTTAGTAATAAATAAAATGTAATACAATTGATATATGGACGACTCATAGTGAAGACTGGGTTCGTGCAGATAACCAACAATTTAGGACGTTTGGAATGAGACTAGCATGAGGTAAAGTAAATCATTCATTCATTCGAAGACTAATTGATCAGATAAATTCGAAGACTAATCAGATTAATTCGAAGACTAATTGATCTGAAAAGTTATTTTAGGAAATGATAACTTTGTAATCTGAATATTTTTCCTTGGTGCTCCGACTTCCTAGTTAATTACATTTACATGATTAATCTGTCTCAGCCTCCAGTATTTACACTGCAGTAGTTTATGTGTCGGGGGCTAGGGTCAGTCTGTTAAATCTGGAGTACTTCTCCTGTCTTATCCGGTGTCCTATGTGAATCTAAGTGTGCATTCTCTAATTCTCTCTCTTTTTCTCTCTTTCTTTTGTTCTTTCTCTCTCTCGGAGGACCTGAACCCTAGGATCATGCCTCAGGACTACCTGGCCTGATGACTCTTTGCTGTCCCTAGTCCACCTGGTCGTGCTGCTGCTCCAGTTTCAACTGTTCTGCCTGTGGCTATGGAACCCTGACCTGTTCACCGGACATGCTATCTGTCCCAGGCCTGCTGTTTTCAACTCCATAGAGACAGCAGGAGCGGTAGAGATACTCTGAATGATCGGCTATGAAAAGCCAACTGACATTTACTCCTGGGGTGCTGACCTGTTGCACCCTTGACAACCACTGTGATTATTATTATTTGACCCTGCTGGTCATCTATGAACATTTGAACATCTTGGCCATGTTCTGTAATAATCTCCACCAGGCACAGCTAGAAGAGGACTGGCCACCCCTCATAGCCTGGTTCCTCTCTAGGTTTCTTCCTAGGTTCTGGCCTTCCTAGGGAGTTTTTCCCAGCCATTGTGCTTCTACACCTGCATTGCTTGCTGTTTGGGGTTTTAGACTGGGTTTCTGTACAGCACTTTGAGATATCAGCTGATGTAAGAAGGGCCTTATAAATACATTTGATTGATTGATTGATTTTGTTTAGAGGGTAGGGTTCCATGATGCCAAAACAAGACCCACAAAGAGGCCACACACACACACAGAAACATAACATTGACTGTGTACCACATCAACGTCTGCTGGGAGCCAGTGAACGCCAGCTGGAGGGTCTTCCCTAGCATGACCTGTGATGTAATTCATGTCACACAGCCGAGCAGAACCAATCAACAATGCCTTTCGTTGTAAAGAGGAAGTGTTGTGTCGTACACCGCATCCTGCCGGCATTCTTTTACCAGATAAAACCTGGCTCAGAAATGGCATTATCTGGGTTTCATTCATTACCAAACCCTCCTCCTCCCTGCCCGGGAGGAACATGATTCGGAGAAAACACACTTGGAGATGTATCTTTTCTTGTGGACAATCTTTGACATCCTCTCCTCCTCCTCCTCCACTTTCTTTTTAACCCAAGGGCATTGTGGGTCAGGGTTGGTGGCCTGAAGGATGAGTTCTGTTCACAGCGCCGTTACCTCTCCACACTCCTGTTCTCAGCAAGGTTGCCAAGGTTACCGCTCTGAGGAGAATGATGTCATGGATGTGTTATGTCACAGCAGCCATTGTTTCCAGAGTCCAGCCAGATCTCTTTGGTTCATCATAACAGGGATCAGTATAGTATATTTGATCATAATGAATACCATTATATGCACAGGGAGGACCTGATTCTAGATCAGCATTCCTGTTCTGAGACACTGTGAATATAAAGTGCCTTGAGAAAGTATTCACCTCCCTTGGCATTTTTCCTATTTTGTTCCCTTACAACCTGGAGTTCAAATAGATTTTTTGGGGGGCGTTGTATCATTTGATTTACACAACATGCCTACCACTTTGAAGATGCACTTTTTTAAAATTGTGAAATAAGACGCAAAAAAAACAAAGTTAAGCGTGCAAAACTATTCACCCCCCAGGACAAAACTTTGTAGAGCCAGTGAATGCCAGCAATTACAGCTGCAAGTCTCTTGGGGTATGTCTCTATAAGCTTGGCACATCTAGTCACTGGGATTTTTGCCCATTCTTAAAGGCAAAACTGCTCCAGCTCCTTTAAGTTGGATGGGTTCCGCTGGTATACAGCAATCTTTCAGCAATCTTTGAGATCTGGGCTTTGACTCGGCCATTCCAAGACATTTACATGTTTCCCCTTAAATCCCTCGAGTGTTGCTTTAGCATTATGCTTAGGGTCATTGTCCTGCTGGAAGGTGAACCTCTGTCTCAGTCTCAAATCTATGGAAGACTAAAACAGGTTTCCTCAAGAATTACCCTGTATTTAGCGCCATCCATCATTCCTTCAATTCTGACCAGTTTTCCCGTGCCTGCCAAAACATCCCCACAGCATGATGCTGCCACCACCATGCTTCACTGTGGTGATGCCCCTTGCTTAGTGGTGTTGCAGACTTTGGGGCCTTTCAGAACAGGTGTATATTTCCTGAGATCATGTGACAGATCATGTGACATTTAGAATGCACACAGGTGGACTTTATTTAACTAATTATGTGACTTCTGAAGGTAATTGGTTGCACCATATATTATCTACAGGCTTCATAGCAAAGGGGGTGAATACAATATGCACGCACCACTTTTCCATTTTAATTGTATTTTTTTAAATACGTATTTTTTTTAAATTTCAGTTCACCAATTTGGACTATTTTGTGTATGTCTATGACATGAGGTCCAAAGTAAAATCAATTTAAATTACAGGTTGAAATGCAACAAAGTAGGAAAAATGCCAAGGGGGATGAATACTTTTGAAAGGAACTGTAATCCCAGAATAACTCATAGCACATCATTCCAAACATCACCTACTGTTTATGGTCCACACTGTCAGTATTACCTTTTTCCCAACACATTCCCAGCCCATTGAGTAAGACAGTGATGCGAGAGTTAATTTTGGGCCAACAACCTATTGTCTCCTAAGCCCTGCACCACATCCTCTGAGAGGATTTGACAGGTGTAATCAATCTGGTGGTAGCTCCACTTTGCCCTTTGATAGGCGACGTAGAAGTTTCACCATTTTGCTTATACCAATCAAATCGTCTCAGATCTCCACAAGTTCCTAGCTTATAGGAGACAATATTCCCTTCAAATGCTCTCTCTGGTCCCTCTGACATGGCTGCGAGAGGTCAGAGAGCATGTATAACTGTAATCAAATGATATGGAGATTGAACCCTGTCTTTACCTCTCAGAGGTCAGCTTGGAGATTTCATGGCCAATAACTCAGAGGTAAAAAAAAAACAGTAGAAGTGAGTATTTCATGAAGTATGTTGAATACAAAATCTAAAAAGACCTTAACTTTCTTCATTGCTGTCAAGAATCTGAGAATATAAAACCCTATTTGTGATTTTAATCTGAGAAAATTGTCCAAGAACACTTTGTCCACTACTTCATCTAAAGACAAGTCAAAGTGTAACCAGAGTTTAAAGATGTTACTTTCCCTATGTTCTATAAACTATGGGGAAACTCCCAGTGAAACAGCTGTGAGGAAATACCCTGGTATTAACAAACGGCTCTCTGCTGTTTGAAGTCCGAGTCCCATCTGTTTGGATAGCGCTAAGTGCTTCCTGGTTGTGATTGGGCCAAACGGGTCAGGGTGAGAAACAGCAGCCATCGAGGAAGGAAGAGGAGAAATGGATGGAGATGACTGGGGTTTTATAGAAGGGAGGGAGGGAGGGAGGGAGGGAGGGAGGGAGGGAGGGAGGGAGGGAGGGAGGGAGGGAGGGAGGGAGGGAGGGAGGGAGGGAGGGAGGGAGGGAGGGAGGGAGGGAGGGAGGGAATTACGCTTCTGGCTGAACCCTGTACCATTGTGTGGTAGATCCTATCGTCTTTTCCGGAACCTGCTTACACCGGGTGATCAGAGGAACATAAACCAGAGGATATAGAACTGCGATAGGATTCAGCACAAACATTACCAAATAGACCTGGCAGGGAGAGACTTGTTATGTTCTGTGTATCTCACCTCGTCCTTACAGAGCATGATTCGTTACATCATCCACAGGATCTGTGCCCGACATTAAGAGTTAAACACAATGACATGTGTTTTTTGTTTTATTACAATGGAGTATTGTTGGAGGAAAACCTAATCTATAATTCTGAAAGAATTCCTTTTGACGAGGCACGTAATGTACATGATGGAGCTGACCCTGTGTTCTGTCTAAGTCTGTTTCCACTCTGGTCTACCTTTACCTCACATCATATGAAGGTTTAACCTCTGTTATCACCCAATCCTTTGTCCTCCTGTGTTAACACACCCTGACCTTGTCCTTTGTCCTCCTGTGTTAACACGCCCTGACCTTGTCCTTTGTCCTCCTGTGTTAACACACCCTGACCTTGTCCTTTGTCCTCCTGTGTTAACACACCCTGACCTTGTCCTTTGTCCTCCTGTGTTAACACACCCTGACCTTGTCCTTTGTCATCCTGTGTTAACAATGAAAGGAAGGAAGTAAGGATGGAAGTAAGTAAGTAAGTAAGTAAGTAAGGAAGGAAGGAAGGAAGGAAGGAAGGAAGGAAGGAAGGAAGGAAGGAAGGAAGGAAGGAAGGAAGGAAGGAAGGAAGGAAGGAAGGAAGGAAGGAAAGTAAGTAAGTAGAACATTGCAACATCAGGATAATGGGCTCGAATCCCAGGACCACCCATTGGTAAAATGTATGCACGCGTGACTGTAAGTCGCTTTGGATAAAAGCATCTGCTAAATGGTATATATTATTACACGATAGGAAGGAAGGAAAGAAGGAAGGAAGTATTTCCTGCTAGATCAGCCAGTCAAGATCCGTCTCCACTCTCAGAGCCTCTAAACACCTTAAACTGCTTAAGGTGTCAAAAGGTGTTTCGGGAAACACCTTTGAAGGGTACCTTTCATAAAACATTCATAAACCATTCATAAACCATTCATAAACCATTCATAAACCATTCATAAACCATTCATAAACCATTCATAAACCATTCATAAACCATTCATAAACCATTCATAAACCATTCATAAACCATTCATAAACCATTCATAAACCATGCATAATCCTTGCATAAAGAGTTATAGGTTTCTCAATCATCCAACTAGACCATGACAGAGCAAAGACATGTTTAAAGGGACACTGCGAGATTCTGGTGTCAGGACCCAGTTACGAACCCGGGTCTCCGGAGTGAGAAACAGTCACTTAACCAACTGAGTCACGAATAGTCGGCAGAACCCAGAAGATGATGCAGACACAGCAGTACTTGAGACGGTGTATTTAATGAAGTAAAAAGTGAAGTTCTTCAGGAAAACATGTAACTCCACAACCTCAAAAGGAATCCTACAAGAACAAAGGTAATCCTCCAAGACAAAAAAGGTAAATCCACAAGGTGGAAGGTAAAGCACAAAAAGCCTCAAAAGATACTCAAAAAACAAACAAGAACAAAAAACAGAATTCCACAAGAGAGTCCACTGGGAACAACAAGAGTTCTCAGAGTACTAGGGCTGGGTGCTAACATACAAACACAGAGCAAAGAACAGAGGAAAACAAAGGGTTTAAATACAATCAGGGGAAACGAGGCACAGGTGCAAATAATAATGGGGATCAAGGGAAAACAAAAGGTCAAAAGGCACAATGGGGGCATCTAGTGACCAAAAACCGGAACAACCCTGGCCAAATCCTGACATCTGGCAATTGTGACATTTTTTTACTGACCCAGAGTCAGATGAACTTGTGGATATTCTTTTAATAGATCTCTGCGTGCAGTATGAAGGAAGTTAGAGGTAGTTTGGCTAGTATTTGCGCAATGACTGGGTAAGTAGAAAAACTGCTTAATTGACAGAATCTCGCATTATTCCTATAAGCAATGACATAAACATACAGTGAGGGAAAAAGTATTTGATCCCCTGCTGATTTTGTACGTTTTCCCACTGACAAAGAAATGATCATGTAAAGTACCTCGTCCTCCTCTTCTGAGGAGGAGTAGCGAAAAGGATCGGAGGACCAATTTGCAGCATGGTAAGTGTCCATAATGTTTATTTTAATACATAAACTGAACACTACGAAATACAAAACAATAAACGTGAAATGAACGAAACACTAACACGGAAGACAAACACCCACAACCCAAAAGTGAAACCCAGGCTACCTAGGTATGATTCTCAATCAGGGACAACAATTGACAGCTGCCTCTGATTGAGAACCATACTAGGCCGAACTCAAAAACCAACATAGAAAAACAAACATAGACTGCTCACCCAACTCACGCCCTGGGTGGGCGTCTGTCCGCGGTAGTGGCTCTGGCGCGGGACGTGGACCCCACTCCACCATAGTCCTTCTCCGCCTCTCTATTCGCCTCCGTGGCCTCTTAAGAGCGGCGACCCTCGCCGCCGACCTCGGACTGGGGACCCTCGCCACGGGTCCAGATTGGACGGGAGATTCCGGCAGCGCCGGACAGGCGGGAGACTCCGGCAGCTCTGGAGTGAATGGCGATTCTGGCATCGCCGGCAGCTCCTGGCTGACTGACGGCTCTGGCAGCTCCTGGCTGACTGACGGCTCTGGCAGCTCCTGGTTGACTGACGGCCAGGACAGACTGGCGGCTCTGGCAGCTCAGGACAGACTGGCGACTCTGGCAGCTCAGGACAGACAGGAGACTCTGGCAGCTCAGGACAGACGGGAGACTCTGGCAGCTCAGGACAGACGGGAGACTCTGGCAGCTCAGGACAGACGGGAGACTCTGGCAGCTCAGGACAGACGGGAGACTCTGGCAGCTCAGGACAGACAGGAGACTCTGGCAGCGCTGGACAGGGGGGAGCACCTGTAGGGAGAAGACAGAGAGACAGCCTGGTGCGGGGGGGCTGCCACCGGAGGGCTGGTATGGGGAGGTGGCACCGGACAGACCGGACCGTGAAGGCGCACTGGAGCTCTTGAGCACCAAGCCTGCCCAACCTTGCCTGGTTAAATGCTCCCTGTAGCCAAGCCAGTGTGACGTGGTGGAATAGCCCGCACTGGGCTGTGCTGGCAAACCTGGGACACCATGCATAAGGCTGGTGCCATGTATGCCGGCCCGAGGAGACGCACTGGAGACCAGATGCACTGAGCAGTCTTCATGGCACCTGGCACGATGCCCACTCTAGCCTGGGCCGATACCAGGCCCTGCAATGTACCGCACCGGGCTATGCACACGCACTGGGGACACCACGCAATCCACCGCATAACACGGTGCCTGTCCCGTCTCTCTCTCTCCAGTAAGCACAGGAAGATGGCGCAGGTCTCCTACCTGCCTTGGCAGCATAGACTGCCCACCCAACTCACGCCCTGACCATACTAAAACAAAGATATAATAACAGAACTAAGGTCAGAACGTGACAGATAAGTCTATAATTTTAATGGTAGATTTATTTGAACAGGGACAGACAGAATAACAACAACAGAAAATCCAGAAAAACACACATCAAAAATGTTATAAATTGATTTGCATTTTAATTTTCCTTCAAAATGCATACAAAAATGAATTCCAAACGTTACCAATAAACTTATCCAAACAAGTCAATCAACGTTTATAATCAAACCTTAGGTACCCTAATACCCCCCAAAAAAGATCAAACTTAAGATGGAGAATCGTTATTGTCTTTACCGGAAAAAAATATCAAAGAACACTCTCGTTCACGCGCTTGGAAACACTACAGCCAAAATGGGAGCCACCTAGAAAAATGACAATTTCTGGCTCATTTTTCCAAAAACCAACCTGAAACTCTTTCTAAAGATGGTTGACATCTAGTCAGCCCAAGAACAGACATTTTTTATAAAAGTGCCAGCCATTGAAATCCAGTAGTATATTTGTCCACAGGGTTTCGCCTGACATTTTAGTTCTGTTATACTCACAGACATTATTTTAACAGTTGAAGAAACTGTAGAGTGTTTACAATCCAAATCTTTGGCCAGGCTTTTCATCCGGATGTCACAATAATGCCCCCTATCCCAAAGAAGTTTTAAAGGAGTTCTGTTTAAAAAAATTATAATCTGGAAACCGTTTAAATCTGTAATTTACTGCACTTCATTGTTTGCACTTATACATTCTGACTCCATTACTTGGACTGAAATAAGGACCAAGATATGTTATGAAAATATCAGTCATCCTCCTAGCCTGACAACATGGACATGGATAACATACTGTATGTTATCCATGTCCATGTTGTCCTAGGCTGAGATTGAAGACCATCTACTGATATTTTGGCTTGGTGGAGTGTAAAGGATACCAAGGCTGTGTGCTGTGTAAATATACCTCTGGATTGGTTTGATGTTAAAATTCCCTTAATTGGATATGTGTTATTGTACCTCTTGCTTGGTTTGGTGTTAATATACCTCTGGCTTGGTTCTATGTGAATATACCTAAGGCTTTGTGCTGTGTAAATATACTACTGGCTTTGTGTTGTGTAAAAATATGTCTGTCTTGGTGCTGAGTAAATGTATCTCTGACTTGGTTCGGTGTTAATATACCTTTGGATTGGTGATGTGTTAATATACCTCTGACTTGGTGCTGTGTAAATATACCTCTGGCTTGGTGCTGTGTAAATATACCTCTGGCTTGGTGCTGTGTAAATATACCTCTGGCTTGGTGCTGTGTAAATATACCTCTGGCTTGGTGCTGTGTAAATATACCTCTGGCTTGGTGCTGTGTAAATATACCTCTGGCTTGGTGATGTGTTAATATACCTCTGGCTTGGTGCTGTGTAAATATACCTCTGGCTTGGTGATGTGTTAATATACCTCTGGCTTGGTGCTGTGTAAATATACCTCTGGCTTGGTGATGTGTTAATATACCTCTGGCTTGGTGCTGTGTAAATATACCTCTGGCTTGGTGCTGTGTAAATATACCTCTGGCTTGGTGATGTGTTAATATACCTCTGGCTTGGTGCTGTGTAAATATACCTCTGGCTTGGTGCTGTGTAAATATACCTCTGGCTTGGTGATGTGTTAATATACCTCTGGCTTGTGATGTGTTTCTATACCTCTTTCGACCCTGAGAACCCTATTCTTGAAGTGTGACTATTTTTGTCCCAGCTGCTGGAAATTCATTATGTCAAACTCACCTTTGAACTCTGAGAGAAAAAGGACCCGGCGACCTTGAGGAAACGTGTTGAGGTCAGATACATCATCAATGCGGCACGAGAACGGCTCAAATCAAATCAAATGTTATTTGTCACATACACATGGTTAGCAGATGTTACTGCGAGTGTAGCGAAATGCTTGGGTCAAGCAGAGTGCCGTGACCTCCCATGGTATGTGAAAATATGTGTAAATCATTGCGGTGAAGAAAAAGACCTAACACTACTAAGGTATATGAGCTGAAGTGCTGAGATGGTCAAGGAACCTAAATCATCTGCGAGACAAACAGCATTTCTCCTCTGTTCTCAGATGATGAAGTACAACAGGGATCAACATTTCCTAGACATATCTCCTTGAGGAATTTCATCTCGGCTTTGAATGAAATGTATAGCCTACCGTGAGGTATAGGGACAGGGTTACAAATTCCACAAAGACAACACTTCTAAACGCATAATCAGCATGTCTGTATCTCAAGATCAATAGGCTGCATTCCCTGAGAAACTATGATGGGGGAGAAATGATATGCAGCCACCTTCACCTAGCATGATACCTCACTGCAGTTCAACCAGGGACAAACGTCAATAAGAACCCCTTTCACAATGTTAAAGACGAGACAAACAGATGTTCCGGGATAATTGGGATTCCATTCATACTGAGACCTGTGACAACTGCTAAACAGTCCCCATTACACTAAGTGGAAATATTGGCAAAGAATCAGATCTTACAAAAGCAGCACATTGGCCCAACTACAGCCATTTGACACACTCTCAATGCCACTGGTCACAGAGCCATCTCTTCAATGAGCTAAGAGGTTGGCGTACACTGCTCATGGCAAGGGGAAAGTAGAGGCATAGCAAAATGCTGGAAAAATTATATTTTCAACCTTGCCAAAACACATTCCCTCACTGATTCAAAAGCCAGTAGTAGCTCTTGTGTAAAGGAGCCAGACAACCCCAGTAAAATGTTGAAAGAGTTTTGCTTTTCAATTTATCCATCCTCGTCATCCACTGGCCCGGTCAACCATGAGGTATTGCACACGTCATCCACTGGCCCGGTCAACCATGAGGTATTGCACACAGCAGCGACACTGAGCAGCCACAGCCCCGTGAAAGAGTAGTGAGTGCTCTACAGATGAGCAAGAAGGGAATGAAATGTAAATGCAACAAGTGGTAATCAGGTCATTTATTTAACCTGGTAAAACATCAAATAAAGTAGAAATACAAAAACATGACCTTCAATAGATGTTAAATCTGATTCGCTCCTTCATTTGGAATTTCTATATCTGGAAAACATGGGAGTGGACCAAACATTATGAACACCAGCTCTTTCCATGATATAGACTGACCAGGTGAATCCAGGTGAAAGCTCTGATCCCGTATTGTCACCTATTAAATCCACTTCAAATCAGTGTAGATGAAGGGAAGGAGACGGGTTAAAGAAGGATTCATAAACACCTTGAGACGTGGATTGTGTATGTGTGCCATTCAGAGGGTGAATGGGCAAGACAAGATTTCAGTTTGAGTCAAGAACTGCAACTCTGCTGGGTTTTTCCACACGTAACAGTTGCCTGTGTGTATCAAGAATGGTCCACCACCCAAAGGACATCCAGTGAACTTAAAACAACTGTGGGAAGCATTGGAGTCAACATGGGCCAGCATCCCTGTGGAACACTTTTGACACCATGTAGAGTCCATGGCCTCCGATGAATTGAGTCATTTTCTGAGGGCAAAGGGGGGTGCAACTCAATATTAGGAAGGTGTTCCATTGCAGTCAAGCTAGAAGTTGCTCTTAGTAGCATCAGATCTGGGATCACATATTTCTGATTCAGTGGGAGGCTGCCGAGGGAGGAAGGCTCATAATAGTGGCTGCAACGGAATAAATGGACTGGCATCAAACCTTGTGTTTGATGTATTTGATACAATTCCACTGATTCCACTCCAGCCATTACCACAAGCCTGTCCTCCACAATTTTTTTATTTTATTTATTTATTTCACCTTTATTTAACCAGGTAAGCTAGTTGAGAACAAGTTCTCATTTACAACTGCGACCTGGCTCCCAATTAAGATGCTACCAATCTCCTGTGTTCTGATTGCATATTGGGATGAGTGGCCTGGCCTACTTCTGAGAGTCTAGTCTAGGAACGTACTCGGCACGACAGACTTGAACAGGGCATCTGGGTGGATCGTCTTTGCGGTTTTGACATACCTCGACGTCATCACCACCCCCTGGGTAAAAACCAGTCACACCTTAACAAATAATTTATAGACAAATGTTTCAGTTGAATAAAGAAAGTGGGTGATTATGGTGGTCTGCAACGTCACTCCTTATCCCAGCTTTGCTCCAGGCGGGGCAGTGATGTTTCCATGGCGATCCACCACTGGTTCACTGAGATTTCCAGAACTCAAAACGAAAACACATTGAGCAGGCCGCCTCTCTCAATTCATCACTACGAAACAGATCAGACTTTCAACCAGAGGCGACTCAAACTGACAAGATGATTTAATGTCTTGATGAAGGATCGGAGCATCTCTCTCTCTCTCTCGCCTTCACCACACACTTCATAAGGCATAATAAAACTATGGTGTTAAACAGAAACAGATACCTGCAACAGACGGAGTCGATAAGGAAGAGATAGTAGAGTCAGTGGAGGCTGCTGAGGGGAGGACGGCTCATAGTAACATATGGAATGGAGTGAATGGAATGGTATCAAACACATAGAAAGTATGTTTGATATATTTGATACAATTCAACTGATTCCACTGCAGCCATTACCACAAGCCCCTCCTCCACAGTTAAAGTGCCACCAACCTCCTCTGTTATTGTGTCCCGTAGCTGTTTGGTCTGATTCTATTTCTATGAAGGTCAAGCAGGCTGAACTTACTGTAACAGTGGCCTGAATAGACTACAACTAGGGCCCAGAGCTGTTCCTGGTCAGGTCATATGGTCAGGGAGTGACCCAAGAATTATGGTGACAGGCACAACAGAATCAAAGGTGACCTCCCCTGTCCTCACTGCCCAGAATGGTCGCAATCCACAATGCAACACAGAGATAGATGCTGCTACTGGGCGGCTCTCCCCTCTCTGAGGTGTGGTTCAGTGAATGGCAGTAAATCTGTCAATGCGGCCAGCCCTGTCTTGTTATTAGTGCAGCAGCTGCATCACCACAGGAAGGTTGATCAGTCCATGGAGCCATTTACCAGAAATGTGAAGCAATTGAAAACATTGGCGCAACTAACTCCCCTCCATAAGACTTACTGTTCTCTATCAGCTGATCTGGGAGGGAGGCAGTTAGAACCGTCAGGGTGACTTAGTGCTCTTCATCAGCTGATCTGGAAGGGAGGTAGTTAGAACCGTCAGGGTGACTTAGTGCTCTTCATCAGCTGATCTGGAAGGGAGGTAGTTAGAACCGTCAGGGTGACTTAGTGCTCTTCATCAGCTGATCTGGAAGGGAGGTAGTTAGAACCGTCAGGGTGACTTAGTGCTCTTCATCAGCTGATCTGGGAGGGAGGTAGTTAGAACCGTCAGGGTGACAGTGCTCTTCATCAGCTGATCTGGGAGGGAGGTAGTTAGAACCGTCAGGGTGATTTAGTGCTCTTCATCAGCTGATCTGGGAGGGAGGTAGTTAGAACCGTCAGGGTGATATAGTGCTCTTCATCAGCTGATCTGGGAGGGAGGTAGTTAGAACCGTCAGGGTGACAGTGCTCTTCATCAGCTGATCTGGGAGGGAGGTAGTTAGAACCGTCAGGGTGACAGTGCTCTTCATCAGCTGATCTGGGAGGGAGGTAGTTAGAACCGTCAGGGTGACAGTGCTCTTCATCAGCTGATCTGGGAGGGAGGTAGTTAGAACCATCAGGGTAACTTAGTGCTCTTCATCAGCTGATCTGGGAGGGAGGTAGTTAGAACCGTCAGGGTGAGTTAGTGCTCTTCATCAGCTGATCTGGGAGGGAGGGAGGGAGGGAGGTAGTTAGAACCGTCAGGGTGACTTAGTGCTCTTCATCAGCTGATCTGGGAGGGAGGTAGTTAGAACCGTCAGGGTAACTTAGTGCTCTTCATCAGCTGATCTGGGAGGGAGGTAGTTAGAACCGTCAGGGTGACTTAGTGCTCTTCATCAGCTGATCTGGGAGGGAGGTAGTTAGAACCGTCAGGGTGACTTAGTGCTCTTCATCAGCTGATCTGGGTGGGAGGTAGTTAGAACCGTCAGGGTGATTTAGTGCTCTTCATCAGCTGATCTGGGAGGGAGGTAGTTAGAACCGTCAGGGTGATATAGTGCTCTTCATCAGCTGATCTGGGAGGGAGGTAGTTAGAACCGTCAGGGTGACAGTGCTCTTCATCAGCTGATCTGGGAGGGAGGTAGTTAGAACCGTCAGGGTGACAGTGCTCTTCATCAGCTGATCTGGGAGGGAGGTAGTTAGAACCGTCAGGGTGACAGTGCTCTTCATCAGCTGATCTGGGAGGGAGGTAGTTAGAACCGTCAGGGTAACTTAGTGCTCTTCATCAGCTGATCTGGGAGGGAGGTAGTTAGAACCGTCAGGGTGACTTAGTGCTCTTCATCAGCTGATCTGGGAGGGAGGTAGTTAGAACCGTCAGGGTGACTTAGTGCTCTTCATCAGCTGATCTGGGAGGGAGGTAGTTAGAACCGTCAGGGTGACTTAGTGCTCTTCATCAGCTGATCTGGGTGGGAGGTAGTTAGAACCGTCAGGGTGATTTAGTGCTCTTCATCAGCTGATCTGGGAGGGAGGTAGTTAGAACCGTCAGGGTGATATAGTGCTCTTCATCAGCTGATCTGGGAGGGAGGTAGTTAGAACCGTTGACAGTGCTCTTCATCAGCTGATCTGGGAGGGAGGTAGTTAGAACCGTCAGGGTGACAGTGCTCTTCATCAGCTGATCTGGGAGGGAGGTAGTTAGAACCGTCAGGGTGACAGTGCTCTTCATCAGCTGATCTGGGAGGGAGGTAGTTAGAACCGTCAGGGTGACTTAGTGCTCTTCATCAGCTGATCTGGGAGGGAGGTAGTTAGAACCGTCAGGGTGACTTAGTGCTCTTCATCAGCTGATCTGGGAGGGAGGTAGTTAGAACCGTCAGGGTGACTTAGTGCTCTTCATCAGCTGATCTGGGAGGGAGGTAGTTAGAACCGTCAGGGTGACTTAGTGCTCTTCATCAGCTGATCTGGGAGGGAGGTAGTTAGAACCGTCAGGGTGACTTAGTGCTCTTCATCAGCTGATCTGGGAGGGAGGTAGTTAGAACCGTCAGGGTGACTTAGTGCTCTTCATCAGCTGATCTGGGAGGGAGGTAGTTAGAACCGTCAGGGTGACTTAGTGCTCTTCATCAGCTGATCTGGGAGGGAGGTAGTTAGAACCGTCAGGGTGACTTAGTGCTCTTCATCAGCTGATCTGGGAGGGAGGTAGTTAGAACCGTCAGGGTAACTTAGTGCTCTTTATCAGCTGATCTGGGAGGGAGGTAGTTAGAACCGTCAGGGTGACTTAGTGCTCTTCATCAGCTGATCTGGGAGGGAGGTAGTTAGAACCGTCAGGGTGACTTAGTGCTCTTCATCAGCTGATCTGGGAGGGAGGTAGTTAGAACCGTCAGGGTGACTTAGTGCTCTTCATCAGCTGATCTGGGAGGGAGGTAGTTAGAACCGCCAGGGTGACTTAGTGCTCTTCATCAGCTGATCTGGGAGGGAGGTAGTTAGAACCGCCAGGGTAACTTAGTGCTCTTCATCAGCTGATCTGGGAGGGCGGTAGTTAGAACCAGGGTGACAGTGCTCTTCATCAGCTGATCTGGGAGGGAGGTAGTTAGAACCGTCTTTAGTGCTCTTCATCAGCTGATCTGGGAGGGAGGTCTGACTTAGGCTCTTCATCAGCTGATCTGGGAGGGAGGTAGTTAGAACCGTCAGGGTGACTTAGTGCTCTTCATCAGCTGATCTGGGAGGGAGGTAGTTAGAACCGTCAGGGTGACTTAGTGCTCTTCATCAGCTGATCTGGGAGGGAGGTAGTTAGAACCGTCAGGGTGACTTAGTGCTCTTCATCAGCTGATCTGGGAGGGAGGTAGTTAGAACCGTCAGGGTGACTTAGTGCTCTTCATCACTCAACTCCCCTCATCCCTCTGGTGCACGTAATACTTATGTTTTGGTTGCACCTTGACTGATGTTGCTGGAGTCCCCTTCACTTTTTTCCATTGTATGGTAACTAGTGAATTGGCTGTGGATTCAGGTAAGCTGTCTGGAGAGTCGTTTTACAGTGTCCATGTTTCACATTGATGACCTGGTAAACCAATTTGAGTTTTTATAAAGAGTTTGTTTTTTATTCAAGCAAGAGTTTATAAAGTTTATAATTCAAGCTCAAAATCCTAGAGAGATAAAGCTAGAGCCTGGACCCTAACATCCACTGAGTAAACTAATTAAAAGGCAGCCTACACCGACCTGTTTTCCTAGTCGTGCTGCGAGGATATGGTCAGATGACTTGATTGGTCACAGCGACAGTCAACACTGCCATCTGGTGGTCAGAATAACAGGCTTCTTAGAGACATTTGTATAAAAATATATATATTATATTTAACTTTATTTAACTACGCAAGTCAGATAAGAACAAATTCTTATTCACAATGACATCCTACCTCGACCAAACCCTAACGACACTGGGCCAATTGTGCGCCGCCCTATGGGACTCCCAATCACAGCCGGTTGTGATACAGCCTGGAATCGAACCAGTGACGCGTCTAGCACTGAGATGCAGTGCCTTAGACAGCTGCGCCACTCAGGAGCCCAGACAGTAATATCATAGTCCAAAACATGTAAGCACAGCAGTGTTCTAGAATGTTGGAATATTTCATACTTTAATTCTACCCCGTGGATGATGGTCTCAGAGCCACAGTAAGATGCCAGAATACCCCATCTCAGCCTGTGACATATGATTTACACTTAAAAGCGTCTAACGCAGGGGTGTCAAACTCATTCCACGGAGGGCAGAGTGTCTACAGATTTACCGTTTTTCCTTTAAATGTAGATATAGACCAGCAGGTGAGGTGAATTCCTTGCAAATGAGTGACCTTAATTCAATCAATCAAGTACAAGGGTGGAGCAGAAACCTCAGACCAGACACTCCGGCATAATAATGGCTGAAACGGTGTCATACACATGGTTTCCATGGTTTTAATGTGTTTGATACCATTCCATTCCAGCCGTTATTATGAGCCGTCCTCCCCTCAGCAGCCTCCACTGGTGTAAAATATTGGACCGTTGGCGTTCATATTCCCAGAGCAGCTCAATTTCTCCAACGGTCAACACATTCTAATAAATAGAGGATGTTTACCGGAGAGGCGTTGGTTGGGAATTGTGGAGAGGTGCGCAATTTGGGCTGTGTCCCATGCGAATGGTAGTCTCAGAGTCACGTAGCTCTGTCACGACGGGACTCTGGACTATCGCATCTCTGCTTCTGTGGACTATGATTTACGCTCAAGGCTACGTTTAGACAGGCAGCCCAAATCTGATATTTTTTTTCACTAATTGGTCTTTTGAACCAATCACATCAGACCTTTTTTCTATTTATTTTTTTAGATCTGATTGGTCATGACCAATTAGTGAGGAAAAAAAAAAGATCCGCCCCTACAATACAAGTCAGATAGGATCATATTTAGCATTAGGATGAGCACTCTAGAGCCCACCAGGACTGTACTGGCTCGGACATTTTCATTTCCAGCACGCGGTTCAAGCAACTACAATGGATGTGACTCGGCTCAGTACGGGTCCAATTATTCCACTGTGTGCAGAGTGTGAAGGACCTTGTAGTGAAGGACAGGGAGTCATTGTGTGCAGAGTGTGAAGGACCTTGTAGTGCAGGACAGGGAGTCATTGTGTGCAGAGTGTGAAGGACCTTGTAGTGCAGGACAGGGAGTCATTGTGTGCAGAGTGTGAAGGACCTTGTAGTGCAGGACAGGGAGTCATTGTGTGCAGAGTGTGAAGTACCTTGTAGTGCAGGACAGGGAGTCAATGTATCAGAGTGTGAAGGACCTCACAGTGAAGAACAGGGAGTCAATGTGTGCAGAGTGTGAAGGACCTTGTAGTGCAGGACAGGGAGTCAATGTATCAGAGTGTGAAGAACCTCGTAATGAAGGACAGGGAGTCAATGTATCAGAGTGTGAAGTACCTCGTAGTGAAGGACAGGGAGTCAATGTATCAGAGTGTGAAGGACCTCGTAGTGAAGGACAGGGAGTCAATGTATCAGAGTGTGAAGGACCTCGTAATGAAGGACAGGGAGTCAATGTATCAGAGTGTGAAGGACCTCGTAGTGAAGGACAGGGAGTCAATGTATCAGGGAGTGTATCAGAAAGGACCTCAGTCAATGAAGGACAGGGAGTCAATGTATCAGAGTGTGAAGGACCTCGTAATGAAGGACAGGGAGTCAATGTATCAGAGTGTGAAGGACCTCGTAATGAAGGACAGGGAGTCATTGAAAATTTGTCTTTATTATCTGACATTTGAATAATTGACCAAACAGACATTTACAACTATGAGACTAAAATCTTTGTTTTTACCACTTATCTGTTTGTTATGTGTTGTTGCTTAGAGTGATCATGCGAGATGCAGTTCAGTAGGAGACCTGTAGCGTATGTATTGTGATTGCACATCATCCTAGGCTAACTAAACATCCTCCTACGCTAACTAAACAGTATATTTACATGCTAACTAAACATCCTCCTACGCCAACTAAACAGTATATTTACATGCTAACTAAACATCCTCCTACGCTAACTAAACATCCTCCTACGCTAACTAAACATCATCCTAGGCTAACTAAACATCCTCCTACGCTAACTAAACAGTATATTTACATGCTAACTAAACAACCTCCTACGCTAACTAAACATCCTCCTACGCTAACTAAACAGTATATTTACATGCTAACTAAACATCCTCCTACGCTAACTAAACAGTATATTTACATGCTAACTAAACATCCTCCTACGCTAACTAAACAGTATATTTACATGCTAACTAAACATCCTCCTACGCTAAGTAAACATCCTCCTACGCTAACTAAACAGTATATTTACATGCTAACTAAACATCCTCCTACGCTAACTAAACAGTATATTTTCATGCTAACTAAACATCCTCCTACGCTAACTAAACAGTATATTTACATGCTAACTAAACATCCTCCTACGCTAACTAAACAGTATATTTACATGCTAACTAAACATCCTCCTACGCTAAGTAAACATCCTCCTACGCTAACTAAACAGTATATTTACATGCTAACTAAACATCCTCCTACGCTAACTAAACAGTATATTTACATGCTAACTAAACATCCTCCTACGCTAACTAAACAGTATATTTACATGCTAACTAAACATCCTCCTACGCTAACTAAACATCCTCCTACGCTAACTAAACAGTATATTTACATGCTAACTAAACATCCTCCTACGCTAACTAAACATCCTCCTATGCTAACTAAACAGTATATTTACATGCTAACTAAACATCCTCCTACGCTAACTAAACAGTATATTTACATGCTAACTAAACATCCTCCTACGCTAACTAAACAGTATATTTACATGCTAACTAAACATCCTCCTACGCTAACTAAACAGTATATTTACATGCTAACTAAACATCCTCCTACGCTAACTAAACGGTATATTTACATGCTAACTAAACAGCCTCCTACGCTAACTACACAGTATATTTACATACTAATTACAAAAAGGGGACCAACATCAAAGTCCATATATACAAAAGGTAGAAGTCTATATATGGCAGCACAGTGATCGTTCTGGTCTGTCCTGGCACCACAATGGGGGAAGGAGCTTCCAGTTGATGTCAGGAATGCGGAGTCACTGATCGTATTCTGAAAACATCTGAAAGAGTATCCCCCCCCCCCCGACACCCACCCCCCCTCCCCGACACACACCCCCCCCCCGACACCCACCCCCTCCTCCCCCGACACCCACCCCCTCTTTTCTTACTAGCACTGACTTTTCTGATAGCTACTTTAAGAATTTGTTTTACTTAATCTACTATGACTGATATGTGGCTGTCTCACCTAGCCATCTTAAGATGGATGCACTGTAGGTCGCTCTGGATAAGAGAGTCCGATAAATGACTCAAATGTCGATGTAAAATACCATTCACCACTCCTTGCCAATGCCTTCATATCAGGCAATTCGGGAGTGACCTGGTGTCTCAAGAGGTTTCCACCTGATCAACGTTTATCCCACAGTCAGAGCAGTGGTATGACTTCTCACTAGTGTCCAATTGATTGTGTATCTTTCGTTGTGTATCTTTTTTACAGGTTAACAAAACTCTTTCCATACCCAGCACAGTCATAAGGGGTTTCTCCAGTGTGGATTTTCTGATGTGCTCGAAGGCCAGAGATCTGCCCGAAACGCTTCCCACAGTCAGAGCAGCCATAGGGTTTATCTACAGTAGAGCGCATGTGAGGAGGCCTGTGTGTCACCTGGTGTGTTGTTAGATAATCTACCCGGGAGAAACGTTTCTCACAGTCAGGGCATTGATACGGTTTTTCACCCGTATGTTCACGCTGATGTCTCTTTAAGTGTTTCGCGTGGGCAAACTGTTTCCCACACTCAGGGCAGACATGAGGCTTTTCCCCAGTGTGCGTTCGCTGGTGTTCTGTAAGGTTACCTAGTTTGCCAAAGCTCTTTCCACAGTCAGAGCAAAGGTACGGTTTTTCTCCCCTGTGTATTATTCTCTGATGATTTTTCAATTGGGTCGAATTATTGTAGTTTTTATCACAGTCGGGACACTGGAAAGGTTTCTCTCCCGTGTGTGACATCATATGAACTTTCAACCGATCTGATCTTGTAAATTTCTCATCACAACGCTCGCAGTGGAAAGGTTTCTCTCCCGTATGTAACCTCTTGTGTTTTTTCAAATTACCTGCTGAAGAGAAACTTTTTTCACAGTCGGGGCAGTGGTGAGGCTTCTCTCCAGTGTGAATCCTTTCGTGTGCTTTTAAGTCCTCTTCTATGAGGAAACTAAGACCACAGTTAGAGCAGAGGTGAGGCTTCTCTCCAGTATGTTGTTGTTTATGTCTCTTAAAGGGAATCCAAGACGTAAAACTTTCATTACAGTCTGGACAGTGGTGGCGGGGCTTCTCTCCAGTGTGTGTGTACTGGTGATGATTAAGACCTGTTTGTGTTGTGAAACTCTTCTCACATTGAGAGCACTGGTAAGGTTTCTCACCAGTGTGTATACGCATGTGTTCTTTAAGATGTGATCGTTTTGTGTACCTCTTTTCGCAGACGGGGCACTGGTGAGGCCTTTCCCCAGTATGCGTTCGCTGGTGGGCATTAAGGTTTCCCAGTAGACCAAAGCTCTTTCCACAGTCAGAGCAAATATAAGAAGATGCTACGTGAACTGCTCTCTGGTGAACTTTTAATTGCCTAGAATCATGGAATTTTTTTGCACAAACAGCGCATTCGTAAGGCTTCTCTTCAGAATGTATCTTCATATGATCTTTTAACTGGTCCGCTCTGGTATACTTCTTATCACACTGTGGGCAGTGGAAAGGTTTCTCTCCTGAATGCAAAAGCTTGTGTTTCTTTAAACATCCCGCTGTAGCAAAATTTTGCCCGCAGTCAGAGCAGTGGTGAGGATTCTCTCCTGTGTGAATCCTTTCGTGTGCTTTTAGATCTTCTAATAAAGAGAAACGAACCCTACAGACAGAGCAGTGGTGAGGCTTCTCTCCGATGTGCTTGTGTCTCTTATATTCGATTTCATTAAGGAAATATAAATTGCAATCTCCACAGCGGTATAGTTTCTCTCCAGTGTGTGAGTACATATGGCGCTTAAGATGTATTTGTTTTGTGAAACTCTTTTCACACTGAGAACACTGGTAAGGTCGGTCACCAGTGTGTGAACGCAGGTGTTCTTTAAAGTGTGAAGTGCTATGGTATTTTTTCCCACATTCAGGGCAGTAGTGAGTCTTTTTCCCAGTGTGCGTTGGCTTTTCGGCAATGTGTGTTGGGCTTTCCCCAGTGTGTGTTTGCTGGTGTTTTACCAGCTTGTCTTGTTGAGCAAAATCTGTTCCGCAGTCAGAGGCGAGGTCAGGTTTGTCAACAGTATGGGCTGTCTCCTGACATTGTTCTTCTACATTTCTGGAACTTGGCGATCTATTCTCAGAAACAAGTCGGAAGTTAATCTTCTCTTCGGTATGAGACATCATATGTTCTTTCAACTCATCTGAAGTGCTGTACCTCTTCTCACATTGCAGACAGTGGAAAGGTTTCTCTCCTTTGTGTAACTGCATGTGTTCCTTCAAAGTTTCCTCAGTGGAGAACCTTCGATCACAGTCAGGGCAGCGGTGAGACATCTTTACTTCATGTAATAACAGGTGCTCTTTAAGATTTGCCTTCATTTTAAAACTCTTCTCGCATTGACCACATTGGTAAGGCCGCTCCCCAGTATGCGTCATGATATGAACTTTCAACTGATCTGATCTGGTGTATCTCTTGTCACAATGGGGGCAACAGAAAGGCTTAATCCCTGAATGTATACGCTTGTGTTTTGTTAAATACCGTGCTGTAGAGAACGTTCGGCCGCAGTCAGAGCAAGGGTGAGGCTTCTCTCCAGAGTGCACTGGCAGGTGTTGATAAAGATTTTTACTCTTTACGAAACTCTTGTCACACTGTGAGCACTGGAAAAGCCTCTTTCCAACATGTAATCGCAAGTGTTTTTGAAGAACTGCATTACTAGAGAATCTCTTCTTACATTCAGGGCATTGGTAAGAACTCACAGAAGATAAACTTTCTTTGCTACCTGAACAGTGGGATGACGTCTCTCCAGAGTGTGTGTGCAGGTGCCGTTTAGGCTGTGATCGTTTTGTGGATCTCTCCTTACGTTGAGGGCTGTGGTGAGATCTC
Organism: Oncorhynchus gorbuscha; assembly: GCF_021184085.1. Lineage (NCBI taxonomy): Eukaryota > Metazoa > Chordata > Actinopteri > Salmoniformes > Salmonidae > Oncorhynchus > Oncorhynchus gorbuscha. Next base: position 91,898,896 of record NC_060182.1, on the reverse strand, counting down.
TTTGCTTTGTCAAGTTCCTGGTGTTTCTCCCCTGGTGTAGATAATGTCTCCACTGATGAGTCGGAGGACTCGGGACCCTCTCCTGTATGAATGACATCAGAAAAACATATCAGAGTTGCAACAAGTTACACAATATCAACTTTGAAAAGGTGCAACACCCGCTCACCATTAAAAACATATTTTAACTTTTTAAAGGAAAGATTCACCCATTTTGGCTTGAAAGTTGAATAGCTCAGATGTACATGAAAACATGAAATAACCCTGGGAGAAAATAGAACAGTCAAAAAAGGGGTGAATCTTTCCTTTTAAAAGCTTGCTGTTTCGGCCTTCATCAGAACATCAAGGCCATTGACGAAGGCTGAAAACGTCAAGCTTAATAGTTGTTTAAATATAATAAGGTGCTTTTTTTTAAATGGTGAGCGAAAGTTGCGCATTTTTCCTTCTCAAATGATGATCAAATGTCTTGGTTGCACCTCAACTCACGTCGGTTGAGCAGTGAGAACCCCTCCACTGCTTTCCACTAGATCAACTTTGAACATGAGCACAAATTGCATTATGATGCAATGTGACATCATCGCCCTGCAATGTGGTGTCTTAACAGCAATCTGTTCTCTAATTCATACCTTCATCAGCAAAGACCGAAATCATCTCCTCCTGTTCTTCCACTTTCATGTTGAATCTCCGCCCCAGCAATAACCTACAGTCCTCCAGCAGCACTGTTGCCTCCTGCTGCAAAGACTGTGTGCCACTGTCACAGTCAGGATCGAGTGACTCCCTCTGCTCTGGTATAATGAGCCACTCTGGAGCTGGATCCGCCAACTTCCTGTTATTAGGCAGCCGAGATCCTCCCTCCTCATTCGGTACTCCGTCACAGCTTGCTTGTGAGGTGTCCACCTCTGCTGTCGCTGATTGGCTGGGACTCGTGGGCACACCCCTGGCATCTGCCTGTATTCCTTTGATGTCTTCTTTCAGTTGGAGTAACCGAGACATTCCCTGCTCATCTGATTCCATTAGATTTACATTTTCACAATACTCCCCTACTAGACGACGCAATGAGCGTTGAGTCTTTCCTTTGACTTCTGACCCATCTTTGCCTCCTAGTCCAATACGTTTACACAGGTAACGTAAATTGTCCTCAGTTAAAGTATATAAACTCAATTCGATTTCATCCAACAACGTTTCCCTCTCTCGACTCATATTGTCCTACTCAAGTCATGTGGTAACCTTCGACTGGTCAGCCAGCTTGCTCCTCCAAGGTCTCGGACACTTTGCACACTTCTCTTGCGTGATATGTGTTGATGGCTCACATGAAAATAAAGCTGTGCTGTGCTGCCTCCAGGGTAGACAGGAGGTATCTAGGACATGGCCTCGCTCTCCTGAAATAAAATCACACAGAGAAGGGGAATGAAAATCCCAGAATGCCTTGTTGACTTGTTACCCATAGTGACATAATAACTTTTTTTTTTTTAAACAATAATTATTGATTTGTTCCTGGAGTGCCAAAGGGTAGGAAGGATAAGGCTGCCACCTATCACGGAATGGTCAGAGCTAAACTGACCAAGACGCACCTCCAACAACGCATTACACCTAACACAATTCTGCCCCAAAACAATGAAAACTTTTCACCCAGTGGCATATGCACTATTTAAAAATGTAAAAGGCTCTCGCGCATCTGAGCTACCTTTTTCGCAGGTGCATGGTAACAGTTTAATAAAATGAGGAAAAAAAGAAGAACCCAGCACACTGCTCTTGATTGTATCCCTGATCTTTAATAAGCTTTACGTATGGGCCTCGCGGCCTTCGTCAGAGCTTTACGTATGGGCCTCGCGGCCTTCGTCAGCGCTTTACGCATGGGCCTCGCGGCCTTCGTCAGAGCTTTACGCATGGGCCTCGCGGCCTTCGTCAGAGCTTTACGTATGGGCCTCGCGGCCTTCGTCAGCGCTTTACGTATGGGCCTCGCGGCCTTCGTCAGAGCTTTACGTATGGGCCTCGCGTATGGGCCTCGCGGTCAGAGCTTTACGTATGGGCCTCGCGGCCTTCGTCAGAGCTTTACGTATGGGCCTCGCGGCCTTCGTCAGAGCTTTACGCATGGGCCTCGCGGCCTTCGTCAGAGCTTTCACGCTATGGGCCTCGCGGCCTTCGTCAGAGCTTTACGTATGGGCCTCGCGGCCTTCGTCAGAGCTTTACGTATGGGCCTCGCGGCCTTCGTCAGAGCTTTACGTATGGGCCTCGCGGCCTTCGTCAGAGCTTTACGTATGGGCCTCGCGGCCTTCGTCAGAGCTTTACGTATGGGCCTCGCGGCCTTCGTCAGAGCTTTACGTATGGGCCTCGCGGCCTTCGTCAGAGCTTTACGTATGGGCCTCGCGGCCTTCGTCAGAGCTTTACGTATGGGCCTCGCGAGCTTTACGTATGGGCCTCGCGGCCTTCGTCAGAGCTTTACGTATGGGCCTCGCGGCCTTCGTCAGAGCTTTACGTATGGGCCTCGCGGCCTTCGTCAGAGCTTTACGTATGGGCCTCGCGGCCTTCGTCAGAGCTTTACGTATGGGCCTCGCGGCCTTCGTCAGCTTTACGTATGGGCCTCGCGGCCTTCGTCAGAGCTTTACGTATGGGCCTCGCGGCCTTCGTCAGAGCTTTACGTATGGGCCTCGCGGCCTTCGTCAGAGCTTTACGTATGGGCCTCGCGGCTTTCGTCAGAGCTTTACGTATCGGCCTCGCGGCCTTCGTCAGAGCTTTTGTGAGTTTTTTTATTAGCACCCTTATGTAGACCTAGCCCCACCCACATCCGTTCCACGCATCGAATGGGGTTGGAATCGAGGGAGAACAAATAGGTGCTACTAAATATAACAATATGCATTTCATAAATACTCAAATAAAGTGTTTACATAAAACGTATTAAACACGTCTGTAAAACCACAATGAGGACATCGACCTACCAATCAAGTTTTCATAAATCATTGGGAACTGTGGAAGAAAAACATCAGAGTAATCTGAAATAGAGGCATCATTCATGTGCATAATAATGTTAATAACTCAACATCGCATACATAGGCATTTCATCATGTAGACCTAATAATGTCTGGAGGGTGAAAAACAAAACATTCCCTTTAACTCAGTTTTATTAACATCTCCTCCCCTGTCTGATATCTTAACGTTCTCTATGCCACAAAATCAAAAAAGGTAGAAATGGCATGTGTTAGGTCATTAAAATGAACTGCGACTGGATAATCCCTGTCATATGTCCTGATTTAACTTTTAAGTTCAAAGATTCTCTGTCTGAGAGAACAAGAGGTGTTACCTATATAGCACAGCCCACATAGACATTTAATCATGTAGATAACATGGGGGGGGGGGGCACATAATAATGTCACTCGTTTGGAACTGTTTTCCTGTATGTGGGTAGAAGAAATATTCACACTTCATCATATTGTTGTATTGTGCGCAACCTCTGCATTTATAGCTACCATTCGGAAGAGGGCGTAAGAGAGCTTGGCTGATTTTATTTTGTGGTTGGCAGTTGACTTGGACCGATATATCGCGTACATTGCGACCTCTCCTATATACAGTAAGTGGTGGATTCTTACATTCAGCTGGCAAAGCTGTTGTTATGTTCTGTTAATTACTGATGTCCCCTTTAAGGATGGAGCACCCTTGGTCATGCGCAGTATTGTTCTATGTTATTCTGGTACTAACTAGTTTGAGTAAATGTGAAGCTCCAGTTCAATTGCTTGTATTCAGAGTCTTTCTTATTACATAAATAAGTACGAAGTGTTAAGACACTACAGCTGTGTCCGATGAGAAAATATGCCAGTATTTCTTGACAGCATCTCCCACTTTTTGCGAGTTCAAAGTATATGTGGTGGTGAACATTACAGTGTTCTTTAGCTCTAGCGGGTATTTTTTGAAGCAGTTCATCTGGTGTTTTTCCCAATGCCAAATGAAGAGTTTCATCCACACATTGTGGAGAGTAACCTCTTCTTAGAAACCGATTGTTCATCTCCGCTGCTTTTTCCAGATTGTCCTCTGTGGAGTGGTGTATATGCGCCGCAGTCTGAAAAACGGGCTTCTTGCAAGTCCTCTTTTTATTGGCTCAGGGTGGAAGCTGTCCCCTTGTAAATATAGTACTTCTGTCCGTTTCTTTTCTATACAGAGTTGTAAATAGGGTTCCTTTTGATTTCTCAATCCACATGAGAATGAACACGTTCATTGTCACATTCAATAGTGAATATGAGATTGGGGTCAATGTCATTGAGTAATGCAATAAAGTCTGACAGCTCTGCCAAAGTCAGGAGTGCAAAATAGTTCTCTTGTCCAAAGCCCAGCGCGCCTCTCCAGGGTGCTGTTGGAGAGACACCGCGCTCCACCACCACTCAAGTCATCTAATAGAAATCATGTTGCCTATAGTAGAAAGAGTAGCAGAATATGTGGCCTTTCTATAGCCTACAGACCATATTTATGACAATGTTAAGTGAAACACTGTTTTTCTACATCATGCACGTGTCGCTGATCAAATAGCCTAAACCGTGCCGTATCAAATATGCTTCAATTTCAATATGACTTAGCACTCACCATATACTAAAAACAAAGGTCAGGTCAAAATGAAACTGACGATATGGAATGAAAGTAGGCTATTGACCGGCTAAATTGGGCTAAATTATAATAAATCTGATTTTAATTGTAGGTCTATTCGTGCTTTTTTTACGAGCTAGTCATAGCAACAACAAAAAAAAACTTTACTTTCCCTGCTGTGTAAACACAATGATGAGCTCAAAATAACTCCCGATATACTTGGGTAGCTGATATGCTGATCAGAGAGACAAAACTATTAGTCTTAAACTTTGGTCAGGATTCAGGACTGGGCTAATAATGCCAATACAGCTGCCTATGTGGCATGGATAGGTATTTATAAAACTGTATTGCGGCCGACACTATTATATTTTGCGGGGATAGGAGGAGCGGCGGTAATTTTTGGTGCTTGCCTAGAGGCGGCAGAATGGCGAGGACCGGTGTTGTGCAGAAAATCTCCCCCACCTTCTAATTCCCTTCATTTTGTGGCTAGAGTCAAATACTTTCTGTGGCACACATCAGAGTCAAATACTTTCTATAGAACAAAATGCACGTCAGGATAGGCAACCGAAATTAATCAAATGTGTGTTATATTAAACAGAGGAAGTAAAATGTTGGCAAGCAATAAACATTTCAGAATGGCTGAATTATTATCTTTACAATTACAAAATACTGGTCGAATAAGACATGGGCGAGATTAAGAATTTTGGCAAAAATATTTATTTATAGACCAATACAAAATAAGTAGCGGATTTAAGTAAGGGGAGATTTTCGGCACAACACCGGGCCCGACTGCAGGGTTGTGTCAACCAACACCACATCAATCGCCGCATCAAACACTAGGCCATTTACCTAATGCAACACACCTGGTCTCCCAGACCTAAAGCAAATAGGTTACCAAGTGAATGGAAAAGCAAGAGGCCCCCGTGGCATTCAGGACCAGTGGTCCCTGCTGTTCTGAGCCACATACTAACGTTCGCGTGCCAGTGTATACATCGATGCAACAAGCCCGAAACGATGAAGTATCTATGAATACTTCACTCAACAGCTTCACGATTTGATAAGATGTGAAACTACCATACAGAGAAGTTAAGTATTTGCTATGTTTTCGGGTTCAATTGCCTGTATAGCCAGCTAGCTGTTAGCAATACTAGCTAGGTAGTTAAGATATATAGCCTCCTAGAGTCGAACAATTAACATATTTTGACCACGTGCTCGCGGTCTTCATTGGTAGGTTAGTTTCAGGACTGTACATATAATGGACTTGTCCTTGCAAGGCAATGTATTTAAAGTGAACAAATTAAGCTATGAATCAAAGTCGGACCTATTTTTACTTACCTTTTCCCATCAGCGTCTCCTCAGCAACACTAAAATAAATACTTCCGGGTCACGGAATTTGACGTTTTCATAATACAAGTCCCTAATGTAAAAACTCATTAACCTATATTTGTCTAAAACATTAACAATAACTAATATTTGTTCATATTTAAGTGGAATTTGCATTACATTTTGGGTTTTAAAAAGTCCAAATATGCCTGGACACTATATGGTACAAGTGTGTGTATATATATATATATCTGTGTACAGGGAAAACGATTCTTTGAAAGTGTAAAGTGGTGTAGGGAGAACGCAGGAGGGAGGGTCTGTAGAATCTACATATGGTGTAATTACATAGGGCGTTGAATCATGGCGTGTTGCTGGCCTTATACTGTGGTCAAATAGCTTAAAATGGGTTGCCTGTACATTTGGCACTGTACAGGAAAAACTATATAGATTGTGTCCATAAAGCCAGGGTTCTGTCTACTTAGAGTTGCTAGAATACAAAACAGGTGAGTTTGAACACAAAGCTTGATCATAAGAAGCTTTATGTTGATATTTGAATCGAGACACACATTAGCACCATGCCCAAACACACGTTCTACTCCACCTACTCAATTTCGTCCCAACGCAATCCACTACAGGCCTATAAATTACATATTGGCTTATAAGTATTCAGACCCCTTGACTTTTTCCACATTTTGTTATTCTAAAATTGATTAAATTAACAAGGCAGCTCCCACAATTTGATCAATTTCTCCCAGCCAACCAGTAATTTGTTTAAGTGCTGTGCTTGTTGTGTGTCCTTCCCTATAAGCGTGTTGAAAACCTGTTGTTTACTGTGAAATAGCATTGCATCTGGTCAAACCACTTTCTCCAGAAATTTACTAAAGGTTGGTAACAAGCTAATTGATCGGCTATTTGAGCCAGTAAAGGGGGCTTTACTATTCTTGGGTAGCGGAATGATTTTTGCTTCCCTCCAGGCCTGAGGGCACACGCTTTCTAGTAGGTTCAAATTGAAGATGTGGTAATATTGTCAATCATACTCAGTAATTTTACATCCAGATTGTTAGACCCCGATGGCTTGTCATTGTTGATAGACAATTTTATCACCTCTTCCACACTGACATTACGTAATTCAAAAGTACACTTGTCTGTCATAATTTGGTCCGATATACTTGGATGTGTAGTGTCAGTTTTTGTTACTGGCATGTCAGCCCTAAGTTTCTTGCTAATGAAAAAGTAATTAAAGTAGTTGGAAATATCAGTGGGTTTTGTGATAAATGAGTCATCTAATTCAGCTCGAGATGGCTTTTTCCCCAAAAAAATGTCATTTAAGTTGCCCCGAAGCTTTTTACTATCATTCTTTATATATTTTATTTGTTTCATAGTGTGGTTTGTTCTTTTTTAGTTTAGTCAAAAAAATGTGTACGTTTGCCAATCAGTTGTGCGACCAGACTTATTTGCCATAGCTTTTGTCTCATTCCTCTCAACCATAAAATCGTTTCAATTCCTCATCCATCTAAGGGGATTTAACAGTTTTAAGTCAGTTTCTTAATGGGTGTATGCAAATGAGTAACTGGAATAACAATTTCATTAATGTGTCAAGCATCTTGTTGTTCCTCATGACACACCGCAGACCAGAAAATATTATTTACATCAGTAGCTGAAACAAGGATATAAAACCATTGAACATGTATGTAATATGACTTCATTTTTTCTGTTCAAAGACCAACATCTTCCACTGTGATGTTGACTTTCTGCTCCAGCAGCACAGTTAACCTCTTAAAGAGTTGGCCAATATGCCATCTCTGGACCCTGCTGAACACTCAGGACTCTACTGTTACAACAAGGACCCAGTGACTCTGTAGGCTGTCTCAGTTTGTGGAAGGACAGCAGCAGGCTAAGCAGGTCCTCAATCTCCTAAAATACACACACACACACACGGAAATCAATATGCTCTACTAATGGGTTTCCCACTCTAGAGTTTACAAGGTTAAATCATTTCTAATTCCCAACATCTCCTTCTCAGTCCATTTACAAGTGGATGTTCTAGGCTTCTGAAGTTGTGCTTATCTTTCTAATCTCCTGTCAGTTTCAGTCTTCATGACAGATTACTCACCCCTCTCACTCTGCTGTGGTATGAGTCACGGTGGAGTTGACTTTACCTCCAGCCTGTTGCTGAGAAACCAAGCCCCTCCCTCCTCATTCTGTATTTCTGAGATGTCTTCCTTCAGTTGGTGTAACCCGAGACATTCCCTGGTTAGTTGGTTCCAGTAAATCAACATTTTCACAATATTCTTCTTATTTTACCCAATGAGCGTTGACTCTTTACTTTCACTTCAGATCCATTTATTCCACAACGTTCAAACAGGTAAAGTACATTGTCCTCAATTAAAGTCCATTAAATCAGTTCGATGTCATCCAACAACATTTCCCCATCTCGATTTTATGTTTACTACTCATGTTGCAAATATGTGGCAGGGCTCACATGAAGATCGATCCAAGTGGTGCTTCCAGCATTGAAGGAGATGAGCAGGTTGAGGTCCTCGCAGTCTTCAATGTAAGCCTACGCTATGAACTTAGAAGGTAGTCGGTACACTCAAACACACCAGCAGCATATAAGCACGAGGTCAGTCTCTACCACTCCAATGGAGGACACCGTAACTTTTGAGTTAAAGGTATATTCTAATATGCAATACCATCAAATGCATGCGGTAAAACAATGCAGGAAATTGAAATGCGTCTCCCATGACAACGTTAACAATAGGCCTATGTTACGATTTGAAGCTACATCTTGTTAACAAAACAAAAAAATGTCTTTACATTTATACAAATATATAATTAAGCAAGTCCCATGTCGTTTTGATCACAATAAATACTAACGTTACCTAGGTTCTCTGGCTATCTAAATAGCTAGGGTGCATCAAATTAATATCGAATCAATACATTTCAAGCAAAGTTTTGCACAAGACTGTAAAACGCTAGGTAAATAACTCACCATTTAAACATTTTGAGCATTTATGAAGCTTTATCAGTAGTACAAATATGTCCATGGTTGGACCCAAAGATGGTGGAGGATATTAGCGTTTTATCAGCAACAATATAATAGTACTTCCGGGTCACAGAAATGAGGAACAGCCCACAATAAAAGCCAGGAGTCAGTATTCACGTCATGAAGTATTCCTCTAAATCACGCCCACCGATTTTAAAATGAGATAAATGGTAAAGCTTTTACTAGTGTTGTCCAATAGTTACATAACAAAAAAATATAGACATCAAATTCTTTAACCTGATAAAAGCCTTTAGATACAAATACTTCATTTTATATGAGAGGACAAACATACAAAAGGTGCAGCTCTATCTGGGGAAACTTACTTATTGGATTTTACTTTCATAAATGTATTCACTTAGTCATTGCCATACTTTATAATGTGTTATTAGTATTGATTCAGGTTATTTTTAGCTATTATACAATATACATTCCCATTTTTATTAATTTAGCTCTAATCAAGAGCGACTTGCAGCAGCGAGTGCATAGGTGGTTATCAAACCCACAACTCTGGCGTTGCAAGCACCGTGGTTTACCAACTGAGCCACTCCGTGTTTATAAAACTGTTACAGGTTTGACCAAACTTCAGAGTTCCATATAGCAAATATCTATTAATGCTTATGTATTATTTAACACACTTTACAAAAATAACTCACATACCCCTCGTTTCTTTTCTTCTTTGATGTTTTTCTATTTGGGGTTTATCACCTTAAACCATCAATGGAGATTAAAAAGCACCACTAGTGACGTTTTAATTTGCCCAGAGAAAATAAGCTCTACCCACAATCAGTGCAAAAGTATGTGTTCGCAGGTGACATTTTAAGTTACTCGATAAATTCAGATAAAAGAAAATAAGATGAAATTAGCTATAAATAATACAGTTTAAACATATGTCCATAGTATATACAATGTTTACATGCGTGCATAGTGAGTGGGATAATAAAGTGCAGTAGCAGCATAGAATTATAGAGTAAGAATGATGAGTATGTTCAGGAGTGTCCCCCTGCTTAAGCCAGTACATGTCCAGGCCCGTCTTAAGTTTGCTAGAGAGCATTTGGATGATCCAGAAGAAGATTGGGAGAATGTCATATGGTCAGATGAAACCAAAATATTACTTTTTGGTAAAAACTCAACTCGTTGTGTTTGGAGGACAAAGAATGCTGAGTTGCATCCAAAGAACACAATACCTACTGTGAAGCATGGGGGTGGAAACATCATGCTTTGGGGCTGTTTTTCTGCAAAGGGACCAGGACTACTGATCTGTGTAAAGGAAAGAATGAATGGGGCCATGTATCGTGAGATTTTGAGTGAAAACCTCCTTCCACCAGCAAGGGCATTGAAGATGAAACGTGGCTGGGTCTTTCAGCATGACAATGATCCCAAACACACCGCCCAGGCAACGAAGGAGTGGCTTCGTAAGAAGCATTTCAAGGTCCTGGAGTGGCCTAGCCAGTCTCCAGATCTCAACCCCATAGAAAATCTTTGGAGGGAGTTGAAAGTCCGTGTTGCCCAGCAACAGCCCAAAACCATCACTGCTCTAGAGGAGATCTGCATGGAGGAATGGGCCAAAATACCAGCAACAGTGTGTGAAAACCTTGTGAAGACTTACAGAAAATGTTTGACCTCTGTCATTGCCAACAAAGGGTATATAACAAAGTATTGAGATAAACTTTTGTTATTGACCAAATACTTATTTTCCACCATAATTTGCAAATAAATTCATTAAAAATCCTACAATTTGATTTTCTGGATTTTTTTTCTTCTCATTTTGTCTGTCATAGTTGAAGTGTACCTATGATAAATTACAGACCTCATCTTTTTAAGTGGGAGAACTTGCACAATTGGTGGCTCTAAATACTTTTTTGCCCCACTGTATGTAAAAGTGTACTGATGAATGACGACATGGATAATATAGAGCTGGCGGGATTTTCCATGCATCGGCAGGACCGAGAAGCTACGTCTGGTAAGACGAGGGTCGGGGGTGTGTGTCTTTGTTAATAACAGCTGGTGCGCAAAGTCTAATATTAAAGAAGTCTTGCGTTATTGCTCGCCTGAGGTAGAGTACCTCATGATAAGCTGTAGACCACACTATCTACCAAGAGTTCTCATCAGCTTGTTGACCGCATTCATCCAGCTGTATACAAGAAAACAATGCAGATAGCCCAGGTAAGCCAATGTGTGGGAGCAGTGGTTGGTTGGCCCAATTGAGGTACGATGTACAAAAATCGCTGAAGTTGGAGACTTATCTCCCTCACCAACTTCAAACATCTGCTATCTGAGCAGCTAACCGATCGCTGCAGCTGTACATAGTCTATCGGTAAATAGCCCACCCATTTTTACCTACCTCATCCCCATACTGTTTTTATTTATTTACTTTTCTGCTCTTTTGCACACCAATATCTCTACCTGTACATGACCATCTGATCATTTATCACTCCAGTGTTAATCTGCAAAATTGTAATTATTCGCCTACCTCATGCGTGTCTGTTCACACTGCTATGCTTTATCTTGGCCAGGTCGCAGTTGCAAATGAGAACTTGTTCTCAACTAGCTTACCTGGTTAAATAAAGGTGAGAAAAAAACCATGAATGTATAGTTAGTGACTGTGCATATATGTTTTAAACAGAGTAACAGCAGTGTAAAAAGAGGGGTTGGGTATCGCTTGCCATGTGGTAGTAGAGAGAAGATGTTTCAAACAGACCACCATAGTCCCTGTGCGTAAGGAAGCAAAGGTAACCTGCCAAAATGATTACCTCTCGCAGCACTCACGTCGGTAGCTATGAAGGGCTTTGAAAGGCTGGTCATGGCTCACATCAACAGCATCATCCCGGATACCCTAGACCTACTCCAATTTGCATACCGACCCAACAGATGATTGAATCTCAATCGCACTCCACACTGCCCTTTCCCACCTGGACAAAAGGAACACCTATGTGAGAATGCTGTTCATTGCCTACAGCTCAGCGTTCAACACCTTAGTGCCCACAAAGCTCATCACTAAGCAATTGACCCTGGGACTAAACACCTCCCTCTACAACTGAATCCTGGACTTCCCGACGGGCTGCCCCCAGGTGGTAAGGGTAGGCAACAACACATCCGTCCCACGCTGATCCTAAACACTGGGGCTCCCCAGGGTGCGTGCTTAGTCCCTCCTATACTCTCTGTTCACCCACGACTGCGTGGCCAAACACTGACTCCAAAACCATCAAGTTTGCTGATGACACAGCAGTGGTAGACCTGTTTATCGACAACGATGAGACAGCCTATAGGGAGGAGGTCAGTGACCTGGCAGTGGGGTGCCAGGACAACTACCTCTCTCTCAATGTGAGCAAGACAAAGGAGCTGATTTTTGACTACAGGAAAAGGCAGGCCGAACAGGCACCCATTAACATTGATGGGGCTGTAGTGGAGCGGGTCGAGAGTTTTTAAGTTCCTTGGTGTCCATATCACAAACAAATTATCATGGGCCAAACACACAAAGATAATCGAAGAGGGCACGACAACAACTTTTCCCCCTCAGGAGACTGAAAAGATTTGGCATTAGTTCTCAGATCCTGAAAAAGTTCTACTGCTGCACCATCTAGAGCATCCGGACCGGTTTCATCACCACCTGGTATGGCAACTGCTCGGAATCTGACCGTAAGGCGCTACAGAGGGTAATGCGTAAAGCCCAGTACATCACTGGGGCCAAGCTTCCTGCCATCCAGGACCTATATACTAGGCAGTGTCAGGACCTATATACTAGGCAGTGTCAGAGGAAAGCCCCAAAAATTGTCAAAGACTCCAGTCACCCAAGTCATAGAATGTTCTCTCTGCTACCTCACAGCAAGCGCCAAGTCTAGGTCCAAAAGGCTCCTTAACAGCTTCTACACCCAAGCCATAAGTCTGCTGAACAATTAATCAAATGGCCACCCGGACTATTTACATTGACCCCACCCCCCATTTATTTTTACACTGCTGCTACTGTTTATTATCTATGCATAGTCACTTTACCCCTACCTACAAGTACAAATTCTCGACTAACCTGTACCCCCGAACATTGACTCTATCGGTACCCCCTTTATATATCCTTGTTATTTTCTGTTTCTATTATTTTAGTTTTGGTAAATATTTTCTTAGCTCTGTCTTGAACTGCATTGTTGGTTAAGGGCTTGTAAGTTAGCATTTCATGGTAAGGTCTACCTGTTGTATTCAGCGCATGTGACAGTTTGATTTGAATAAGATTTGATTTGGTAGGGTGCAGTCGAAGCCTTTTTTTGCATTTTTATAACTAAACCAAGATCGACCACAGCCTGTCGTTTCAAACAGGAACAACTGTGCCATAGTGGGCAGAGCCAAGCACGAGATCCTATTGGCGTGTTCTAGCATGTATTTACATATTTCCGTTGGGTAACGCCTACTTTGTGAAGTGCAAGTGTGAAATTACTCAATTAGCCTTTGTACCTCTAAACAACAAAACATTTTTGAAACTTTGGCAAAGGGTAAAGTCTACAAAACGGAGTTCTCTGTTCATAACAGATTCTAGTTTTGGGAACAGAAAACTATATTGAAATCAAATATTTAATCGATTAGTCAATTATCAGAATGTCAGACAAAATCCATCTCATTCCATCTTCTCCCACTGCTGACCACTGAGCTTCCTCGCACTACCATATTTGGTAGTGAGTGGAAACGCCAACTGGACTCTTCACATTTATACATCCGGTGAAATATCTGTCTCATTCACCATCTGTGGTGCAGTAGTCGGTTGGTGGTTCAGTCATTCTTCTGATTTCTAGCTGCACCAATCAAAGCAGTGAAGGTGATGAAAACCATTCAGCTTGGGGCGACAGGGGAGCGGGGTTCCAAAATGCAATCACATCATATACAATTTTGCTATTTATACAGTTGTATTTTTTTGTATACATACTAGCCTAAAAATAAGTGCAACTTGACAAAGTATCCAAAGACTGTGATCAGTTGCTGGTAAAAAAATAAAAAATACTTTAATTTGCTCCATTGCTCAGACAGCCAGGTGTTGTCGACAATGAAAAGCTGTAGCCAGAGACCGGAGAGAAAGCGAGACACTCCCAGGTACTACTGCATTGAGGTCTATGGGAGACACACCCTGTTAAGTTGACAGAAAGTGACCATTTTGTTTCAATGATAAATGGCCTGAGTGAATTACACTGCTCAAAAAAATAAAGGAAGATCTGAATGAATGAAATATTTTTATTAAATACTTTTTTCTTTACATAGTTGAATGTGCTGACAACAATCACACATTATCAATGGAAATCAAATTTATCAACCCATGGAGGTCTGGATTTGGAGTCACACTCAAAATTAAAGTGGAAAACCACACTACAGGCTGATCCAACTTTAATGTAATGTCCTTAAAACCAGTCAAAATGAGGCTCAGTAGTGTGTGTGTGGCCTCCACGTGCCTGTATGACCTCCCTACAACGCCTGGGCATGCTCCTGATGAGGTGGCGGATGGTCTCCTGAGGGATCTCCTCCCAGACCTGGACTAAAGCATCTGCCAACTCCTGGACAGTCTGTGGTGCAACGTCAAGTTGGTGGATGGAGCGAGACATGATGTTTACATTTACATTTACATTTAAGTCATTTAGAGACGCTCTTATCCAGTGCGACTTACAAATGATGTCCCAGATGTGCTCAATTGGATTCAGGTCTGGAGAACGGGTAGGCCAGTCCATAGCATCAATGCCTTCCTCTTGCAGGAACTGCTGACATACTCCAGCCACATGAGGTCTAGCATTGTCTTGCATGAGGAGGAACCCAGGGCCAACCACACCAGCATATGGTCTCACAAGGGGTCTGAGGATCTCATCTCTGTACCTAATGGCAGTCAGGCTACCTCTGGCAAGCACATTGAGGGCTGTGCGGCCCCCCCAAAGAAATGCCACCCCACACCATGACTGACCAACCGCCAAATCGGTCATGCTGGAGGATGTTGCAGGTAGCAGAACGTTCTCCACGGGTCACCAGATTGTCACATGTGCTCAGTGTGAATCTGCTTTCATCTGTGAAGAGCACAGTGGCGAATTTGCCAATCTTGGTGTTCTCTGGCAAATGCCAAACGTCCTGCACTGTGTTGGGCTGTAAGCACAACCCCCACCTGTGGACGTCGGGCCCTCATACCACCCTCATGGAGCCTGTTTCTGACCGTTTGAGCAGACACATGCACATTTGTGGCCTGCTGGAGGTCATTTTGCAGGGCTCTGGCAGTGCTCCTCCTTGCACAAAGGCGGAGGTAGCAGTCCTGCTGCTGGGTTGTTGCCCTCCTACGGCCTCCTCCACGTCTCTTGATGTACTGGCCTGTCTCCTGGTAGCGCCTCCATGCTCTGGACACTACGCTGACAGACACAGCAAACCTTCTTGCCACAGCTCGCATTGATGTGCCATCCTGGATGAGCTGCACTACCTGAGCCACTTGTGTGGGTTGTAGACTCTGTCTCATGCTACCACTAGAGTGAAAGCACTGCCAGCATTCAAAAGTGACCAAAACATCAGCCAGGAAGCATAGGAACTGAGAAGTGGTCTGTGGTCCCCACCTGCAGAACCACTCCTTTATTGGGGGTGTCTTGCTAATTGCCTATACTTTCCACCTGTTGTCTATTCCATTTGCACAACAGCATGTGCAATTTATTGTCAATCAGTGTTGCTTCAAGTGGATTTCACAAAAGTGTGATTGACTTGGAGTTGCATTGTTTGTTTAAGTGTTCCCTTTTTTTGAGCAGTGTATTTGAATTTATCCACCATCTTAGCTGTAGTCAAAGATTATCTATTGTGTTGCTCAGCTCAGACACGACTCGGGAACTTTGCTGGTACCATTCAAATAAAACCCAGCCCTGAAACAAAACGTATGGTAAAAATAATTTACACATGTCATAAGAAGACGTCATTGGCACGAATTTGCACGAAGCAGGCATTTTGATTTTGTGACTTAAATCCCTAATATATCATACTGTAACGACCCTGAGTTTATAAGCGTGCTCGACGGTGGAGGGTTCGAGACCTGCTCCCTGCCTGTTTTCATTACAATACGATGACTAAAACGATGACTTACATTGTTGTACAAGTTTATGTTCTTACCTGCTTGCCCACTAGCAAGCTGGGTCCTTAGCATGTCAGCAATCTAGTTCACCTGTTCCTCCAGTAACTCGAGATCACCAGCAACACGGGACATTTGGAATGTCGGCAACACGGGACATTTGGAATGTCGGCAACACGGGACATTTGGAATGTCGGCAACACGGGACATTTGGAATGTCGGCAACACGGGGCATTTGGAATGTCGGCAACACGGGGCATTTGGAATGTCGGCAACACGGGGCATTTGGAATGTCGGCAACACGGGGCATTTGGAATGTCGGCAACACGGGGCATTTGGAATGTCGGCAACACGGGACATTTGGTCCTACAGCATTCTGAGATCTGTATCCTTAGCTTTCGGTTTTCCTCAGCCTGCGGTCTCATTTCCTGCTGGATTATTTGCATTTCTACGCCGAAAAATCTAACAAAATTATAGATTTTAAGTTGCACTCCTGACAAATTTACATTTTATTTTCAGCTATAAAACTGGTACTAATAAAATGAAATACTTTGCAAGGCAGAACACATCAGCATAGTTTGGGTAACCTAGCGGTTAAGAGCATTGGGACAAGTAACCGAAAGGGCGTTGGTTCGAATCCCCTAGGGAACCCATCGGCCGATATGCCCTCGAGCAAGGCATTTAACCCTAATTGCTCTGGATAAGAGAATCTGCTAAATTACTAAAATTAGAAAAATGTTCAACTTCATATTCATCATCTCCAGCACAACATCAACATATGTGAAAATGGCACATTTTGTTTTTTTTGTAGTAGAAAGATAAGCGTTTCCAATGATGACATCAGTGTGCATCATGTGATTAACCAATTCTGAGTAGGCATTATCTAATTGAATGAGGTCACTGGAAACAAAATTTTTTTACTACAAAACAGAAATGTTTTGTTTGTCCCTTTAAGCGAATGTGCATACAATGTTGCTTTGGCATGTGCAGTGGAGGGCATAAGAATCAATAATAAATCAGTGTCATTTTGTTTACGAACCATACACTAATTTCACAAGACTTATTAGAGGTAATAACTTGAAAAGACCCAACCGCTCTGGATAAAACCTGCTCTTACCATGATCAAATCATCCTTTCATCCTCCTTCATCAGGATCACCTTCACAGTGGTACCAAAATAGGACTTCCATAATGTTCTCTGGTACACAGCATCTTCTTTCAACATTCTCAAGTCGGAGGTTTACTGACTGGGCAAAACTGTCATTTTGATCAGCACTCCTGTAATTGTCCAATACATAATCAATGTTCCTCAGCATGACAGCTGAATCAATAACCTTGTTCTTTTGTTGTTGACGGCCTGAGGTTGAGGGTTCTATCCCTGGATCCTGTTGTACACCTGAGGATTTGCTGGCTAGAGCTGGTTTATAAGGTATGAACACATCCTAAACAGTGGTCAGAGTTCAACCTCTTGTTCCTCCTTTGTGTGCCACACCCTCTCCCGTTTCTACTGTATGTATGAGCAGATTTCAAACAAATGGCTGCAGTAAGTGTTATGGTGCTTATAAACACGAAAATTGAAGGTTTTTTTGTAGATGGGAGAAAAAAAGAATTAGATGGGAGCAATCGCAGATGAGTTCACAGCTCTTTCATATGGACTCTGAAATATCTATTTACATAAACGGGTCATTGATTTCCTACTAGCTTCAGTGCAACTTTAAGAGTATTTTTCTGTTGTTGAAATGTATCCTAAATCAAAGAGGGAAACATCTGAATTCAGAGTAAAGACTTTATTATCAGTATAACTCATAGCCAATACAGTTAGGCCTACAAAACAAAAAATAGAATTTACCAAGCTTTAAGAGTTCCATATAGCATCGAATACCGTTCATTCAAATATGTAACAATCCTTCAATCCATTACTTTACCATTTCCCTTTTACACACCTTTAGCAACATTACACAGTTAACCCCTAGATATTTTTTCTCTCTACTTTCATTTTGATTCAATGTCCTTAAGTCAGGTTAAGCCAAGCATTGTAGAATGTCCCACCACTTCTTCTATGAATGCCATTATGGAGGTAACTAATCCTGCAGGTCTGGCGTTACTGATACGGCTTTTCTCCTGTGTGCCCACTGATCCACTTAAGGAATGATTTGAATGTTGAAAAATGTACATCAGTCATATGTAAAGCTTCTGTATTGTCTGACTGACGTGAGTACGTTAAAAACAAGGGTCTGCTACAGTGAGATCAATGGTAAGGCTTCTCTCCTGTGTGTTCGCTGGTGTGATTTCAAGTTACTTTGTTGAGAGAAAAAGTCCCCACATTCAGAGCAGCAGAAAGGTTTCTCTCCCGTGTGCACCCTCTGGTGAACCTTTAGCTGATTCGACGAGGTGAAGCGCTTCTCACAGTCAGGACAGGAGTATGGCTTCTCTCCTGTATGTATTCTCTGGTGATGTTTGAAGCTACCTACATAAGAGAAACTCTCCCCACATTCAGAACAATTATAAGGCTTTTCTCCAGTGTGCACTCTCTTATGAACTGTTAGATGGCTTGGTGATGTGAAACCCTTTCCACAGTCAGAGCAGGAGTAAGGCTTTTCTCCTGTGTGAATCAGCTGATGACGTTGCAAGTCTCGCAGATAGGAGAAACTTTTGCTGCAGGTAGGGCAGTGGTGAGGCTTCTCTCCAGTGTGTGTTCGTTGGTGACCTTTCAAGCCACTCAGTTGAGAGAAACTCATCCCACAGTCAGAGCAGTGGTAAGGCTTCTCTCCTGTGTGCACTCGTTGATGTACTGTTAGATGATGTGATGCAGGAAAGCGTTTCCCACAGATAGAGCAGGCATAAGGCTTCTCTCCAGAATGTTTTCGAATGTGTCTTTCAAGATATGATGGGAATGGGAAGCTCTCCTCACAGTGAGGGCAGTGGTGAGACCCCTTAGCTTTGCTCCATTCCTGACGTTTCTTCCCTGATGCAGGAAATGTCTCAACTTGGTCAGAGGAGTTAGAGGTCTCTCCTGAGTGAATGACAACATAAAAACAGGTGAACAGGTGCAGCACAATTTATTTCATTTTTATTTAACCTGGCAAGTCAGTTAAGAACAAATTCTTATTTACAATGACTGCCGACCCCGGCCAAACCCGGACGACGCTGGGCCAGTGCCTCTAGCACTGAGATACAGTACCTTAGGCCTCCCGGGTGGCGCAGTGGTCTAAGGCAGGGACTCTGGGTTCAAGGCCAGGCTCCTTCACAGCCGGCCGCGACCGGGAGGTCCATGGGGTGACGCACAATTGGCCTAGCTTCGTCCGGGTTAGGGAGGGTTTGGCCAGTAGGGTTATCCTTGTCTCATCACGCACTAGCGACTCCTGTGGCGGGCCGGGCGCAGTGCACGCTGACCAGGTCACTAGGTGCAAGGTGTTTCCTCCAACACATTGGTGCGGCTGGCTGCTGTGTTAAGAAGCAGTGCGACTTAGTTGATGTGTTTCGGAGGACGCATGACTCGACTTTCCTGTCTCTCCCGCTCATCGCTACGGAGTTGTAGAGATGAGACAAGATAGTAACTACTAAAAAAAACAATAGGATACTACGAAATTGGGAAAATGAGGGTACAATTTTTCAAAATAATTTAAAAGACCGCTGCACCACTCGGGAGCCTACATCCACAATCATTGTATCCAATGGAAATGTGTCCAATAAAGTACTATTGAAACTGGGTACAGAGAACTAACCTTCTAGTGTATGGAGAGTACTATTGAAACTGGGTATAGAGAACTAACCTTCTAGTGTATGGAGAGTACTATTGAAACTGGGTATAGATAACCCACCTTCTAGTGTATGGAGAGTACTATTGAAACTGGGTATAGATAACCCACCTTCTAGTGTATGGAGAGTACTATTGAAACTGGGTATAGAGAACTAACCTTCTAGTGTATGGAGAGTACTATTGAAACTGGGTATAGAGAACTAACCTTCTAGTGTATGGAGAGTACTATTGAAACTGGGTATAGAGAACTAACCTTCTAGTGTATGGAGAGTACTATTGAAACTGGGTATAGAGAACTAACCTTCTAGTGTATGGAGAGTACTATTGAAACTGGGTATAGATAACCCACCTTCTAGTGTATGGAGAGTACTATTGAAACTGGGTATAGAGAACTAACCTTCTAGTGTATGGAGAGTACTATTGAAGTGGGGCTAAGTAGGTTTCTCTGATTAGCATTCTAGTTTCACATTTCCTTTCACTCCTTACCATGATCAGATTCCCCAACGTCGTCGTCTTCCTCTTCTTTTATGATGACTTTCAGGCCCAGTGTTTGACTGCTGTTTGATGAGGTCATCTCTGGACTCGCTCCTGTGTGAATGAGAACATAAATGATGTAAAAACAGTGCAACTACATCATCTTGCATTGACTTGAGGAAATACTAAAACCATGTAACAAAGTGGTTGGCGGCCATCTTTATTTAACTACGCAAGTCAGTTAAGAAGCTATTCTTATTTTCAATGACTGCCTAGGAACAGTGGGTTAACTGCCTGTTCAGGGGCAGAACGACAGATTTGTACCTTGTCAGCTCCGGGGGTTTGAACTTGCAACCTTCCGGTTACTAGTCCAACGCTCTAACCACTAGGCTACCCTGCCTCACTCAACAGCCTAAAAATGGTAATTAAATTAATCTGACTCTGACTAAAAGGAAAGTAGGAAAACCAGCTGGCCTTGAGGACCAGAACACCACTGGGAAAGGGGGATACCAGGTCAGTTGTCCAACAATGTTTTTAACTAAATGTTTGGAACTGAAACGCGTCTTCCTCATTTAACCCAACCCCTCTGAATCAGAGAGGTGCGGGGTACCTGCCATAATCGACATCCACGTCTTCGGCATCCTGGGAACAGTGGGTTAACTGCTTTGCTCAGGGGCAGAACGACAGATTTTTACTTTGTCAGCTCGGGGATTCAATCCAGCAGCCTTCCGGTTACAGGCCCAACGCTCTAACCACTAGGTCGAACCGCTGTTGATAAAAAGCCTGCTCTCTTCTTACCTGGATAATCATCACATTCCCAAATCTTCACTTCCTCCTCTTCCTCTTTCGTGATGATATTCAACAGGAGTGTTTGACTGCTCTCTTTCGCTGATGCCATTTCTCCTGCGGTGCCCAGTGATGTTGTCAGTCAGGACCCAGTCAGTATAGTCTTGGGCTCAGTGTGGAGAAGCGGTAGAAAGCTGCAAGATTGTTATCCTCGCTGTTCCAAAATAAAGTCCAGACTAACAACCTGTAAAATAAGTATGCATGAAATGCACGACAGTTATGTCATTTGATGGCTTGCTTGCTATATAGCTAGTTAGCACACACCTCCCTTGATTAAAAAAAAAACACACATTTTCTGATTTATTCAATGTTGCAACGCAAACTTAGTTCCCTGTCCCGGGCCTTGGGTGGCTAAGCAACGAAATAAAGTCTACATGTGCAAGGTAGCTGGCTAACGTGAGCTATGTAGGGTTTTAGCCAACATATTTCGCTAGCTAACTAAGCAGCTACATAATAATTGGTTTAGCTAGCTAACGTTACATATTTCCTTGTGTTGCTTACTTGCAGGGGGGGACGTTATGCGGCGACATTGTTTAGCAATGCATCGTTTGTTAGCTTTAGCTAATAGTTGAGTCTCTAGTGAGGCCTTCTCTGGCCATTTGCCCTGCAACCCGGTGAGTTCTTACCTGAGGCCTTGTTTCGCAAAAAAAAAGTATCAGATATATATATATTTTTTTTTGTGGACTGGTTGAAGTTATTGTTAATGGTTTAAATTATATTTATGACCTAACATCTCCTCTGAAATAAGAACCAGAATAAAACGCAAGAGCAACTTCCTCGTTTTCTTTCTCGACATACTAGGCGTTGTCGTCAAACTACACTTAATGTAGACACACGCCACCTGTTGTCCGGGAGGGTCTTTTTCTTCTTGGATGAGGTTAAATGGCGATTGGCATCCAATGAATGTTGCATTACCGCCTACAACTAGATTGAGCCATATATCCATTCCAGCGGGAAGTTGGGGTGCTGCACTGGGCCTTTAATAGTCTTGTATTAGATGACCCTTATAGCGGCCTGCAGCATGTTGAAGAAAAATCACAACACACCCAACCCCAAACTAATTTCCGCTGCTGTGTATAAATCCTGTATGAAAACGTTAATACCCTACCATCTAAACCTACACTAATTAAAAACCCACCACCCTATTCCACTATTTAAACCTATCTAGTCCTACCTCAGGCCAACGCCTGGAAGGACTGGACACCACCACTCAACACACCCTGTAACTCTTCTGACGTCAAATCTCTACACCCAAACACTTCTCAGCAGCTGCCACAAGAACCTCTATTTTCTGCGACCTGCGGTACGGTTTATAACCATTGCTATGAATGCTAAAAAGTAAATCTTACTGTAGAATATATCAATCGTTTGCTTATCCCTCGGTACTGGCACAGATCTACTATTCACATGAACCCTCTCAGGACCCCTCCCACTTGACCCATCTTCCTCAGCATACAACACCTTCTGCACTATTCTAGCCCTGGCAACCTCAACCTGCCTCTCTCGCACCAGACATTTCTGATCCCCAGCCCCATGGGCACCCCTACCATGAACACTTTCTCTTCTTTCTCCAATACTACACATTCCTTTGTCTGATGTCCTTCTGCACACCACTCACACCTCCCTCCTACACCCTGATGCCACGAGCCCATAATCTTGACACCTGTAACAATGTAATGGATTCTGCACAACCGCTCACAACAGGGATAACTGAAATATCCTAAGTACACTTTGTCGGGCAAAGACTCAACAGCAAAACTCAAAAGAACAAATAATTACTTCTGTTTTACAACTCATACCACCGCTGTCTGCGTCGCACCAAACGACGAGCATCACAAACACCGGGAATCTTCCCTTCAGTTGGTCCCCTGTCACATTTACCACGACCCCAGTAATCAACGGCATCTCTTTTCCACATTTGTTTGGCATGGAGCGCCTTCTCCCTCGGCAGAAACACAAACAATTATCATAAGATCACTTTGGGTTACCTTCACAGATTCCACAGCACCAAACTTCATTTTCACCCACTCTGAAACCACATATGATTCAACCAAAAGGCATGGGGTCTATTTTCTCCAAAATTTTCTCCACAAATATTCAGACTTATATTTATCCTGACCATCTGTGCAAGCGTCGGGCTCAGAGAACATCACCACACCTGCTAACTTCGATCATTCGCCCTCACTCACTTCCATTTTACCTCCAGACCTCGATCCGGCGTATGGCTCACTCTGTTTACACATTCCACCATTCTTCTTCGACAAACCATCTCCTGACGATTTCAAGCTCACCCTCTTCGACCTCCTCTGCTCCTCTTTTTCCCTCCATTCCTCATCCGTATAGGTCTCCTTATGATAATATTGCAGTTCTCCTAACAAACATCTCAAGGAAAGCCTTCTTCCTTTCTTCCCCTACCACGGGTCAAAGTTCAGCATGCGTGTGAATCACCGGAATACTATAAAGAATTGCTCCGATTTTAGTCATTTTATTTGAAACATAAATGTGATATTGCACTCTTCTTCTCATGAGAAAGTGAGGTCCGTATGGAAACGAGATTTTACACACACACACAAACAATGACCCAGCAGCTAGATTAGCCAGAGCATTTCTGACTAAGTTCTGAATGATTAAGTAATGTAGACATCATGTAGGGACTTGTTGTCCAATGGCCAATAGATGGCAGTCGTTGTTCTGTAAATTGACTCACTCTTGATGAATGTTGATTTAAAGATGAACCCATCACTTTGATTGGTCTACAACTGTTTGGATATAATCTCAGCATCCTGTGAATTGTGTCTGATTTGACTTGAATGGTTTGCTTTTCTTTTGTAAAACAAGACATACATCCAGGTCAGGTGTGATTACCATCTGTGTGGTGATTGTATCTGGTTTCAGGGACTCTGTTGCGTGTAGGTGGGTCGTTCCACAAAAGGAGTGCCTTTTTGGTATTTTAAGTAGAAAATGTGCACCAATATTGAGTTTTAAAAGTCTGTTATATTAAATGAAGTGCCCTGTAATATAGACCACATGGAGAATTGAAATCAATAAAGACTTGTTAAAGTGCCAAAATGGAGCATTGTGACATATACCTTCTGACTTCAAAGAATTTAATCCACTTATCCCCAAAATGTCTTTCATTTTTAATCCCTAGTTATTTTGTTGTTTTGAGAATCTTTTCTGAATATTATTTATTTTGTGCGATTTAGTGATTTAATATACATCACTGGTCAAAAGTTTAGACACACCTACTCATTCCAGGGTTTTTCTTTATTTAAAAAAAAAACAACTATAAAAACCAATACATCAAAACTATGAAATAACACATATGGAATCATGTAGTAACCAAAAACAGTGTGTAACAAATCTACATATTTTAGATTCTTCAAAGTAGCCACACTTTTCCTTGACGACAGCTTTGCACACTCTTGGCATTCTCTCAACCAGCGACCACTTCATTAAAAACTATAGATGCATTTGACCGTAGTGGTAAATCAGCTCTTTGCTCCCCACTTACCTGGGTAATAATCTCCAAGCTGCTCTAAACGTTGATGTTTTTGGTGTCTCTAGGTTCATCTCTAGACTGGTGAATGAGGCCTGTTACAACTTTCTAACAAAACCTTTAAAGGGATTTTGTGAAACCATTCATTCATGGATGTATGTAAAACATATTTAACACGTATTGCAGGTTACAGAAGACTCATGTTTTACTATGAATCCCCACTCATCCCTGTTATATCTTGATGTGTTGGCTCTCTATGTACGTACATGTTTATAATCCACATAGTGTAAATATTGTTTTCCATAAAGTTAATAACACCTAAACCGAAATATGAAATTACCTTTAGGATCTCTTACCACCCTATTACTTTGGTTCTAATCTCCCTCTTTCAAAATCGCCCCAGTGACCAAATCTCTAACATTCCTGATCCTTCCCATATATTTTAACCCTAAACCTCCCACAATAACTATTGTCTATTGTTAGTCTCAGTGACCTTACTGACAATATCCCCGTTTAAAACATAAATAACTCGTGTTTAATATCCCAATAATATTCAAACAAAACTTCAAATATATTTTTCACTTACTCAGCTCCCTAAATATCCATTAGGAGGGCTTCACAGACTATGTTATCTGTCCTGGGACTGCTGCCTTTTGTCTTACGAAGTCGTTCAGAGTGTACACTTTTTTTTCTTTTTTAATATATAAATATTCTTGGGTATGTGATTATTTGAACTTACGCCTAAAATTGTGTGATCGTGAAGGGGCGCCGTTTGCTTCTGAGAATCTACGTCTAACAGTCGCTTCCCAATCACTTATGTCCCGTAGCCATTCTGTCTGCATACATAGTGGGGGGCACCGGCCGCAGATTAGAGATATCTATGTTTAACCCCGGGTGGTCGGCTGATATCTCGACATGCCTTATGGATGATAGTGCACACCTTGGTTTCAAACGATTCTCTACAGATAGAATGTGGCTACATGCTTGGGCCCCTGTTGAACACACACCCACACCCTTTGTTTTTGAAACACACACACACACTCCTGCTGCTCCGTCACACGCACACTCACGCACGCACCCGGATTTTCTGTCTTTTTTTCTTCGTAACAGACCGGGTTGATGGCTGGAAATTACATTTTCCCTTCGTTAAAGGGTGAGATACTGTTTTAAAACCATTGATTTAAGACCAAAATATATAGTACTAACTTTTTAAAGACATGTTCGAATTAATTACCAAATTGTACTACTATTTAAACACGCATCATTAGTGTTTTAATGTAAAAACATTGGAGACCTACAGTTGTACATTATTACAAACTTTATTACATACCATTGTAGGAAAGACTATAAATTGCTTCTGAGAATCTACGTCTAACAGTCGCTTCCCAATCACCTATGTCCAGTAGCCTTCAGAAATATCTATTCGGAGGGATTCACTTATTCACATCTTTTTGAATCTGTCCTGGCAGCTAAATATTCGGGGCTGTGGGTTTGCGCTAAAGCTGTTGTAACAGTGTTAAAGTATATGCTCCACGTTCTGTCCCTAACTAGGTGTTTCGAGACATTTTTTTGTTTTATAATGGTTACATGTTCATTACACATCCCTGCATTCTATATTATTAAGTAGGCTGTTGGTCTTTGAGGTCCGTTATGTCAATTTGCCTTTATACATCTCATTGACCTACTGTCAACTCCCTCAGTTGTAAACATCTACAATAATCATTAGACGTACGCGTCAGAGTTATCATACCCCGTGTCGGGGTTTGTACAGAGTTGGTTAAATCGGCTCTTTTGCTCCCCACTTACATGGCTAATAATCTCCAAGCTGCTCTAAGCGGTGTTGTTTGTGTGAATATTGTTTTCCATAATGTTAATAACCCCCCTAAACCGAAATATGAAATGACCTCTTCCCCCTATCGTTAAAGCGTGAGATACATTTTTAAAACCAGTGATTTAATTCAAAATATTTAGTACCTACATTTGAACACATGTTATAATTCCAAAATGTTTACTATTTCTTACAGATAAAGGGTCCTGTTAGCCCCGACCTGTAACTGACAGACTTACAGGTTATGTCTTTTGTTTGAATTGTTTGTGTCCGCTGTGCGGGGGAAATGATAATACAAGCGGAACTACGTAGCTAATACTGTTGTAACGGGGATCCTTATTGTAGCAACACACTTTTGGAGGAAAGGCAATCCAGCGCTGCGTTAGATACGTTTTCATGTCATCGGGTGTAGTTCATAAAGGTTGAAGAGTGTATGTTAGGATGTAGTGTGAATTCATGCCAGGAATAATAAGTGTGAAGTTTGATTTCCTCCCTTCTGTAATAAGCAGCCAATGAGGTATTTGTTCCTTTATTCATGTGTTTAATCTGAACCCGTTATAACGCCGGTTAAACTGTTATGTATGTAAGCACTTCAGAGTTATACCAAGCTAATAAGTCACTCGTAAGAAAAGGTTGTAAGAGTTTGCTTAACTGTATTTTTCATTTACTTTATAGTTCTCACGGAAGGTGATAATTCTCACTAAAACTACAGAATAAAGCCGCCAGTTAAAATCAAGGAACGGTTGTGCTCGTGGTGACTGAAGGGAGCTACACGACCATTATCCGTTTCGAATTCACCAACTCAAAGACGCTTGCCCGCTCCATCATAACTCCGTAAGTTTTCCCTCCCTGTGTAGATCAAACGTCCTGCCTGTAAATCCTGGGTATGCCCACATCATTAATTAATACGATGTGTAGAAAACTGTTTAAAGGCCTTAGATAAAGAGGCTGACATGATTGCATGTGCCTCATGTTTAACACGTATTGCTTGTTACAGAATACTACCGTTGTACATTTAATATCCACTAGCAGATTTCGTTGCCTTTGCACAAATTCTGTCATGTTACTGTGGTCTTTTTAAAAGTCAATAAATATGTGTGTAAAGTGTCCATGTTCGTTTCACTGTAGATTTGTTTAAGCCCTCCTAGAAACACCTAATTTCATCCCACAGCATTAATAAGCGGTGTAGAAGATGTTTAGCCATAAGTAAAGGCCTTTCATAAAGTGGCTGTCGTAATAAACCTGAAATGAGCTTTAGGATCTTTTCTTTGGGGTTCTAATCTCCCCAGGTGTACATGCACTGAAAATCCTTAGGCTGGAGCCATCTGGAAGCTCTGTGCCTGTACATATAAAGAGAACTAGATAGGAAACTAGGCTGAGAAACATTATTTAGATGGCTGTTTAATTGTTGTTTAAAGCCTGAAATGGACACAATGCCAAGGGACCTTGTTTCTAACACACACACACACACACACACACACACACACACACACACACACACACACACACACACACACACACACACACACACACACACACACACACACACACACACACACACGCACTCAGGTCTTAAAAATGGCTTGTTCTGGACATTTATAATGCCTATGCCCCAGATCCATAACCCAGGACATTCCTGCTTCATAGATAACAACCATAAGGGAGATAAAGCTGGGGGTGGGGGACATACACGGTCCCAAAAGTTCAAACACTCAACCCCCACCCTCCCCAGTTCAACCAGCCCCCCTAGACATCAAGCACCATGACTACTTCAAAGCATAACATAGAGATATAAAATAACACACACCCTCTAACACATGACCACACGAACAGGGGGACGGGCACAGATATCTGTATTCCCAGTCATGTGAAATCCATAGATTATGGACGAATAAATGCATTTCAATTGACAGATTTCCTTTTTATATGAACTTTAACTCAGTAAAATATTTGAAATTGTTGCATATATATTTTTGTTCAGTGTACTTCCAAAAAGGATCTAATGTACAAACAACCTCCCCAAAATGCCTCTTCAGGACCTCAATATATTGAGACGATGTACACTTCCAACCTGTGCATGGCAGTAATGAGTGATTGGAGGTGCCGAACAGGCATTTTCTGGGGTTGCTTGTATATTTAAAAGACCTACATTCTGGGCTTAACCTGAGAAAATGAAGATGGTAGCTCAGCGAAACTCCATTCTTGGTGAGTAAGAACATATTTTTACATTATACCGCTGTCTAATGAGTAGCGCTGAACGGTTAGTGTGAGGTTGTTTTGGTTCGATTTATTAAAAAATGATCAGGGTTTTAAATTTTAGATTATTTAAAAGCATTATGAAATAATGACATTTATTTTAGAGCTTTTTTTAATGGAAATCCCAAAAGGCAAAAATAGTGAACATTCAATTACCAAAACATTGAAAATATTCCGTTGGCTCAGTCAGGTCCACATTGGTTAGACGTCAATAGGAAATGACTGTGAAATAATACAATATTTCAGTTGGGTATATTACTTACTATTTATTTGATGACTTTATTTTTTTCAATCCTTAAACTTAGTCATCTCATCTCAGACAGTAGAATACAGCCAGCCAGCCAGACGTCCTCTCTGTGCTCCCAATATTGTACTGTATTTAGTCATACTATTTTCTATATTTTTTATTTAACCAGGTAGGCCAGTTGAGAACAAGTTCTCATTTGCAACTGCGACCTGGCCAAGATAAAGCAAAGCAGTGTGACACAGACAACAACACAGAGTTACACATGGAATAAACAATAAGCAAGCCAATAACACAAACAAGTTAATGACAGTAGAAAAAGAAAGTCTATATACAGTGTGTGCAAAAGGCATGAGGAGGTAGGCAATAAATAGGCCATAGTAGTGAATAATTACAATTTAGCAGATTAACACTGGAGTGATAAATGAGCAGATGATGATGTGCAAGTAGAGATACTGGTGTAAAAAGAGCAGAAAAGTAAATAAAATATAAACAGTATGGGGATGAGGTAGGTAGATTGGGGGGGCGACTATTTACAGATGGACTATGTACAGCTGCAGCAATCGGTTAGCTGCTCATATAGTTGGTGTTTTAAAGTTGGTGAGGGAAATAAAAGTCTCCAACTTCAGCGATTTTTGAAATTCGTTCCAGTCACTGGCAGCAGAGAACTGGAAGGAAAGGCGGCCAACTGAGGTGTTGGCTTTAGGGATGATCAGTGAGATACACCTGCTGGAGCGCGTGCTACGGGTGGGTGTTGTTATCGTGACCAGTGAACTGAGATAAGACGGAGATTTACATAGCATAGACTTATAGATGACCTGGAGCCAGTGTGTATGGCGACAAATATGTAGCGAGGGCCAGCCGACTAGAGCATACAGGTCGCAGTGGTGGGTGGTATAAGGTGATTTGGTAACAAAACGGATGGCACTGTGACAGACTGCATCCAATTTGCTGAGTAGAGTGTTTGAGGCTAGTTTGTAAATGACATCGTCGAAGACAAGGATAGTCAGTTTTACGAGGGTATGTTTGGCAGCATGAGGGAAGGATGCTTTGTTGCGAAACAGGAAGCCGATTCTTGATTTAATTTTGGATTGGAGATGCTTAATATGAGTCTGGAAGGAGAGTTTACAGTCTAACCAGACACCTAGGTATTGTAGTTGTCCACATATTCTAAGTCAGAACCGTCCAGAATAGTGATGCGGGCTGCGATCAGTTGAAGAGCATGCATTTAGTTTCACTTGCATTTAAAAGCAGTTGGAGGCCACAGTGATCAGAACAAGAGTTAAGAAATGCATGGAGCTGTTTTCCATCACCCTTCCATAGAACAGAAATATCAAAAGTACCGTTTCCAAATGATTTTAGGCAATATTTTTGTTGAGAGGTTTGAAAATGGACTTTCTCCATGTAAAACACATACAAATCAGCATAGTTAGGAGCCATAGGGGATTCCATAGCAGTAGTCTTCGTCGGAATAAAGAAATCATTTAGAAACATTAAGTAGTTGTGTGTGAGTACTATTTCAGCCAATGTTATAATGCATGCACTGGAAGGTAATTCATTAGGGTCACGTTGCAGAAGAAAAAGTTCCACGTCTTCAATATTGCCCCCGTGTGGAATATTTGTGTATAAAGACTCAACATCAAAAGTAACTAACAAAGTATTATCAGGGAGAGGATCAAGAGGTGCAATAATAGATATCATACTGCTGGTGTCCTTTACAAAGGAGGGGAGCTGTTCTGAGATCATACTGCTGGTATCCTTTACAAAGAAGGGGAGCTGTTCTGAGATCATACTGCTGGTGTCCTTTAGGAGGGGAGCTGTTCTGAGATCATACTGCTGGTATCCTTTACAAAGAAGGGGAGCTGTTCTGAGATCATACTGCTGGTATCCTTTACAAAGAAGGGGAGCTGTTCTGAGATCATACTGCTGGTATCCTTTACAAAGGAGGGGAGCTGTTCTGAGATCATACTGCTGGTATCCTTTACAAAGGAGGGGAGCTGTTCTGAGATCATACTGCTGGTGTCCTTTACAAAGGAGGGGAGCTGTTCTGAGATCATACTGCTGGTGTCCTTTACAAAGGAGGGGAGCTGTTCTGAGATCATACTGCTGGTGTCCTTTACAAAGGAGGGGAGCTGTTCTGAGATCATACTGCTGGTGTCCTTTACAAAGAAGGGGAGCTGTTCTGAGATCATACTGCTGGTGTCCTTTAGGAGGGGAGCTGTTCTGAGACCATACTGCTGGTGTCCTTTAGGAGGGGAGCTGTTCTGAGACCATACTGCTGGTGTCCTTTAGGAGGGGAGAGACCATATTGCTGGTGTCCTTTAGGAGGGGAGCTGTTCTGAGACCATACTGCTGGTGTCCTTTAGGAGGGGAGCTGTTCTGAGATCATACTGCTGGTGTCCTTTAGGAGGGGAGCTGTTCTGAGACCATACTGCTGGTGTCCTTTAGGAGGGGAGCTGTTCTGAGATCATACTGCTGGTGTCCTTTAGGAGGGGAGCTGTTCTGAGACCATACTGCTGGTGTCCTTTAGGAGGGGAGCTGTTCTGAGATCATACTGCTGGTGTCCTTTAGGAAGGGAGCTGTTCTGAGACCATACTGCTGGTGTCCTTTAGGAGGGGAGCTGTTCTGAGACTATACTGCTGGTGTCCTTTAGGAGGGGAGCTGTTCTGAGACCATATTGCTGGTGTCCTTTAGGAGGGGAGCTGTTCTGAGACCATACTGCTGGTGTCCTTTAGGAGGGGAGCTGTTCTGAGATCATACTGCTGGTGTCCTTTAGGAGGGGAGCTGTTCTGAGACCATATTGCTGGTGTCCTTTAGGAGGGGAGCTGTTCTGAGACCATTGCTGGTGTCCTTTAGGAGGTGTTCTGAGATCATACTGCTGGTGTCCTTTAGGAAGGGGCTGTTCTGAGACCATACTGCTGGTGTCCTTTAGGAGGGGAGCTGTTCTGAGACTATACTGCTGGTGTCCTTTAGGAGGGGAGCTGTTCTGAGACCATATTGCTGGTGTCCTTTAGGAGGGGAGCTGTTCTGAGACCATACTGCTGGTGTCCTTTAGGAGGGGAGCTGTTCTGAGATCATACTGCTGGTGTCCTTTAGGAGGGGAGCTGTTCTGAGACCATATTGCTGGTGTCCTTTAGGAGGGGAGCTGTTCTGAGACCATACTGCTGGTGTCCTTTAGGAGGGGAGCTGTTCTGAGATCATACTGCTGGTGTCCTTTAGGAAGGGAGCTGTTCTGAGACCATACTGCTGGTGTCCTTTAGGAGGGGAGCTGTTCTGAGACTATACTGCTGGTGTCCTTTATAAAGGAGGAGAGCTGTTCTGAGACCATACTGCTGGTGTCATTTTAGGAGGGGAGCTGTTCTGAGACCATACTGCTGGTGTCCTTTAGGAGGGGAGCTGTTCTGAGACCATACTGCTGGTGTCCTTTATAAAGGAGGGGGAGCTGTTCTACGAATGGTATAATTACAAAAGTCGATAAAGGGGCTGTTACTGCACCAATGTCCCCTACAATAGGGCGCCCTGGAGGTTAAGTAACACTCGTGTAATTTCGGCAAAGTATAGAAAAAGGCCATTTTAGGGTGTTGATGAATAGACAAAGTCGTGTTTTGTTGTTGTTGGTGATCTGACCAGAACTTAAATACCCATCTAAGATCTGAGTTTCTTGTAAAAGGTGTTGTCTATGACCCTAGTTTACACAAACTGTCCTATCCATGAGTACAACCGACCCACCCTTATCAGCAGGGCGGGTAAAGACTGACGCAACGGAAAATCAAGCAAAGCTTGTTTTTCATCCTGAGTTAAACTATGGAAAGATTTGTACTCATGTTTGT
The DNA here is from genome assembly GCF_021184085.1 of Oncorhynchus gorbuscha. Taxonomy (NCBI): domain Eukaryota; kingdom Metazoa; phylum Chordata; class Actinopteri; order Salmoniformes; family Salmonidae; genus Oncorhynchus; species Oncorhynchus gorbuscha. Next base: position 91,866,171 of record NC_060182.1, on the reverse strand, counting down.
ACTTAGTAATCTCTAACATCATTTTCAACAAGTCTGCAATATGTCTCAATAGATGTGCTAAAGTATAGGGGAGCTAAAGTATTCCCTTAAACGAATGCTTCTAAAAATAAAAACATGTCTACCTTAACATCGAAATCGTTGCACTGAATTGTAGGCACAAAAGACAACCCTTTAATATTAAGCAAGGAGACTTGGGCAGGGCTCGATATCTTGCTTGATACATTAAAGACACTCACCGTGTGAACGGCCTCTTGTTGCTGTTACGCACCGACCGACGCTGATGTCTTTTTTTTTTGTGCAGTCCAAATCTGAACCAATCATAGAAGTTTGGTTCAGATTCTGTTCGGTCTGAACCATCTTTAATTTATCCCAAACATAGACCTCTAAAAATGACGTATTTTCAACTTTTCAGAACCGAAAATGACCCTGATTAAAAACATCCGGAAAATGCGTATTTTCAACTTTTATTCAGAAATGAAAATGGGTCTCAGAATGGCAAGGACCAGCACTGGATAACAACCAGAGCTGCAGGTAGTCTAGAGAAGACTGAACTCTAAACCCATCAGGACATGGCCAGGGGAAACGTCATGTTTTATAGCCTAAAATACGCCCATTTATTTATGTTTTGAGAAAATCTGAATGCGAACATTTGGTTTTTAGTCACACTTCGGGTGACTAGGCTACCTAGGCTTTTTGAATTATTTCCCCCCCCCCCTGGAATCAATCAATCAACACAATGGTGCTGACATACTGTGTGAGTGTTCTTTAAATTACAGGATGCAAAGGCATACATCATGGATCATCAACTAGATGCGGACACGGGACAATTTATTTATTGAGCAGATGGTCAGGGGGCCGGAACGAATGCAAATTGACCACAAGAAGCCCAAACCGATAAAGCGCTTTCGGAAAGTATTCAGACTCGACATTCTCCACATTTTGTTACGTTACAACCTTATTCTAAAATTGATTAAATTGTTTCCCCCTTATCAATCTACACACAATACCCTATAATGACAAAGTAAAAACAGATTTGTAGAAATGTTTGCAAATGTATGAAAATAAAAAACGTAAATATTACATTTTAAATAAGTATTCATACCCTTTATTCGGTACTTTGTTGAAACACCTTCGGCAGCGATTACAGCCTTGGGTTTTCTTCTGTATGACGCTATAAGCTTGGCACACGTGTATTTGGGGAGTTTCTCCCATTCTTCTCTGCAGATCCTCTCAAGCTCTGTCAGGTTGGGTGTGGGGCGTCGCTGCACAGCTATTTTTAGGTCTCTCCAGAGATGTTTGATCGGCTTCATGTCTGGACTACAAGGACATTCAGATACCTCTCCCGAAGACACTCCTGCGTTGTGTTGGCTGTGTGCTTAGGGTTGTTGTCCTCTTGGAAGGTGAACCTTCGCAGCAGTCTGAGGTCCTGACCAATCTGGTGCAGGTTTTCAAGGATCTCCCTCTACTTTGCTCCGTTCATCTTTCCCTCGACTCCCAGTCGCTGCCTCTGAAAAACATCCCACAGCATGATGCTGCCATCACTGCGCTTCACCGTAGGGATGGTGCCAGATTTCCTCCAGATGTGGCATTAAAGTTAAATCTTGGATTCATCAGACCAGAGAATGTAGTTTCTCGTGGTCTGAGAGTCCTTTAGGTGCCATTTGGCAAACCACAAACTGGCTGTCATGTGCCTTTTACTGAGGATTGGCTTCCATCTGGCCACTCTACCATAAAGGCCTGATTAGTGGAGTGTTACAGAGATGGGAGAACATTCCAGAAGGACAACCATCTCCACAGAGGAGCTCTGTCAGTGACCATGGAGTTCTTGGTCACCTCCCTGACCAAGGCCCTTCTACGCCGATTGCTCAGTTTGGGCAGGAGGCCAGCTCTAGGAAGAGTCTTGGTGGTTGCAAACGTCTCCCATTTAAGAATGATGGAGGCCACTGTGTTCTTGGATCTTCAATGCTGCAATAAATGTGTTGGTACCCTTCCCCAGATCTGTTCCGCAACACAATCCTGTCTCAGAGCTTCAACTCCAACTGTCCCCTTTCCTCCCGGGCAGCCTGATCCTCCTCTCCTGCTCCATGACTGAGTGACTCACTACGTGCTAACAGAACAGGGTTGCTAACAGAACAGGGTTGCTAACAGAACAGGGTTGCTAACAGAACAGGGTTGCTAACAGATCAGGGTTGCTAACAGAACAGGGTTGCTAACAGAACAGGGTTGCTAACAGATCAGGGTTGCTAACAGATCAGGGTTGCTAACAGAACAGGGTTGCTAACAGAACAGGGTTGCTAACAGAACAGGGTTGCTAACAGAACAGGGTTGCTAACAGAACAGGGTTGCTAACAGAACAGGGTTGCTAACAGAACAGGGTTGCTAACAGAACAGGGTTGCTAACAGAACAGGGTTGCTAACAGAACAGGGTTGCTAACAGATCAGGGTTGCTAACAGATCAGTTACACAGAACTGGAAGAAAACTAAACTTCCGGAGGACTTATCATCCTTCCACTCTCTCTACGTAGCAAGTACGCACGATTACATGTGAGTAATGTGTAGTAAGTGTGAAGAGGCTGTAAGAAAATAAACTTGTATTTTATTACATTATTTGTTTATTGATGTTTTGTATTCTTAGCAGTGGGTGCAGGCCAAGGCCGGACTGTCTCCTGAACTCGCCGTTTAACCGATCCGGAGATTGGAGGGATGAGAGAGTGGGGAGAGCTGGTTAAGGTTGGGGAGGTTGGGGCAGGGCTGGTTAAGGTAGGAGAGGTTGGGGCAGGGCTGGTTAAGGTAGGAGAGGTTGGGGCAGGCTGGTTAAGGTAGGAGAGGTTGGGGCAGGAATGTTTAAGGTAGGGGAGGTTGGGGCAGGGCTGGTTAAGGTAGGAGAGGTTGGGGCAGGAATGTTTAAGGTTGGGGAGGTTGGGGTTGGGGCAGGGCTGGTTTGTGATGGCTGGGTGGAATGGGTTGTGATTACCGGTAATGGGAATGGGGAAAATAAGAAATCAAAGTGTGGTGCAGTAGGTGATATTAATGTGAGGGGACTGGACATGGAGGCTGATGGTGTTCCCAGAAGAAGGGTGGGGGAGGCACTGGAAGTTCTTGAACTCACAGGCGTCTGGTGTTCTAGGGCGACTGACCCGGAGACAGAGAGCTGCCGAAGCGCCTCCCCTTCCCCCAGGCGATCCTTCTCCATCTTGAGGCGCTCCCTCTCCACCTGCAGGCGCTCTGTCTCCACCCTCAAGCGCTCTCTATCCAGCTGGAGCCGGTTCTTCTCCACATCCAGGTGTGCCTTCTGTGTTTCATGTGCTTTTTCTAATAAATCATAAAGAGCTTGGTGGACGTGCTGGGCGGTCTGTGTAACATGGATTTGTTGCGTTTGTGTGTCCAGGATTTGTTGGAGAAGATTGGCTTGGGGGCCTTGTGGTGTCCAGCCAGACGTGATGGGTTGGGGTGTAGAGTCAGAGTGGATGGAATGAGCTGGTGCAGGACAGGAGGTGATGGGTTGGGGAACAAAGCCAGAGTGGATGGAATGAGCTGGTGCAGGACAGGAGGTGATGGGTTGGGGAACAAAGCCAGAGTGGATGGAATGAGCTGGTGCAGGACGGGAGGTGATGGGTTGGGGTGCGGTGCCAGACTGGATTGAGTGAGCTGGTGCAGGACAGGAGGTGATGGGTTTGGGTGAGGTGCCAGAGAGTGCATCTGCGTTGCTCACTCTTTGGGGTTTCAGGCTGGGTATCTGTAAAGCACTCTGTGACAACTGCTGATGTAAAAAGGGCTTTATAAAATAAATTTGATTCATTGATTGAGAGTGGATTGAGTGAGCTGGTGGTGCAGGACGGGAGGTGATGGGTTGGGGTGTAGAGCCAGAGTGGATTGAGTGAGCTGGTGCAGGACGGGAAGTGATGGGTTGGGGAGCAGAGCCAGAGTGAGCTGGTGCATGATGGGAGATGATGGGTTGGGGAGCAGAGCCAGAGTGAGCTGGTGCAGGACGGGAGGTGATGGGTTGGGGTGGCCCTGTTGGTGCTGGCCAAGGTGTTGATGGTGAGGTGGAGGGTTGCTCCTCCACGGTGACAGAGGGTAAAGCTGACTCCACAGTTCCCTCTGCTGCTGTTGGGGGACCAGAGCTGGAGATTTCTCCCTGACAGGGACCTGGACAAGACGGATTCGGTCAATATTATTTCAGATATTTTATATTATTTATCACTTCTTGTTGAAATTATTTATTTTAAATTGTCATGTTTTCCGTTGGTAAACCATTGTGGTTATGTTTTTTTAATCCAAATAAAGAATACACTTAAATTATTCCTGGAGTGTGTTCTGTCCTTTCCATTCATCAGGTACTCATTTAATACAGTCTTTATGGAATGTAAATAAAGGTTGTGTGGCTCAGTGAAATGTAAACTTCGCTTTGCCTCATATAGGCGACTCATGAGACCACACAAACACATCTAAAAGGGATAAAATAGTGAGGTTATTAATGACACTTTGGACGGTGTATCAATACACCCAGTCACTACAAAGATACAGGCGTCCTTCCTAACTCAGTTGCCGGAGAGGAAGGAAACTGATCAGGGATTTCACCATGAGGCCAATGGTGAGTTTAAAAGCATTTATGAGTGTGGTCAGCAGGTAAGCTAGCGGTTAAGAGCTTTGGGGCAGTAACCGAAAGGTCGTCGTTTTGAATACCTGAGCCGAATTGGTGAAAAATCAGTTGATGTGCCCTTGAGTAAGGCACTTGACACTAATTGCTCTTGTGAGCCTCTCTTGATAAGAGCCTTCTCTAAATGACACAAATTTTGTGAAAATGAACTACAAATTACCACCCTCTTCTGGTGAATTGCTGTATATGTGTAATAATACCATTAATTACATTGTCTAATTATGCCAGTTTCTATGTATTAAATGGGTTGCAGACTTAAACTAGTAGAGTTCCCTCTTTGGAACTTTGATGGATCTTGTGCAGTAGGCCTACATTCTGTCAATCTATGTAGAGCAAATCAACATTAAACCCCAATCAGATGCAGGGTTTTTGAAATACACATTTCTTAATAATTAATGTAATTGATCTGGATATACACTTGCTTTGTAGCACATATGATAGGACCAATCTACAAGGATGCCTGGTTAAAGCAAATGTCAAACAGCAACTCCAATTCATTTTTTTTTTTTTCAATTTAAACCAAACAATACATAATTCAATATTGTATAATGTGAGGTATATTTCACTATGAAATATACTGTATATAGACCTAATGTATAATATATTAGTGTGACGTAATTATAATTAAGATATAATTACAAGATTAGCACTCACCAAATCCCAAATCAACAGGCCCTACACCAGCTTCGGTCTCTGCCATTCGGGAGAAAAGTTGCTGCTCCAGGTCGGTCAGCGCCGGCACGGTGTTTGGCCCCCCACCAGTCTGGGTGGACAATGTCCGGATAGAAGAAACCTTTTGCTTGATTTGGCTCCTTATGAGATTGTACTTCTTCCGGACATCGTCACCACATCTCGCCACAGCCGAGGTCAAGGTCCCAGCGATGGTGTTCCAGGTTGCAGTCTTTGACCCCCGGGGGCGAATGTGGGCCTGGGGGCCGAAGAGGTCCTCCCAGTGCCCAAGTACCCCTGAAATAATAAGATCCTCATCTCCAGGGGTGAATCGGTGCCTCTTTTTTTCAGCTTCCTTCTCCATTCCTTTCGGTTTTCTTTTTCCTTTATCTACATGTGAAATTGATATAAAATCAGCACCAGGTTGAGGTTTATGATTCATTCCTAGGAAACAGGCTAAACTTTATGAACTTACTCGTGTTCTTCATTGTTGGTCACATTAAGAAACAGTTGTAACTGTGTGGTATTTAAACCACGAGGCCCAACGGGGTGTGCTATATTTATTTAACCTTTTATTCAATTAGGCAAGTCAGTTAAGAACAAATTCTTATTAACAATGACGGCCTACCAAAAGGAAAAAAGCCTCTGGCCATAATAATCTGATAGTTTGGGTCCTGAATGCTAATTAATAAGTCAAGATAATGTACCTAATCAAGTGCACGGTTGGATTTACAATACTGCTCAGTCATAACAGGCATCTCTTGCTATGAAAGTCTACAGCAGAATGAGCCAGTAAACCCTCTCCAGAATGATAGTCTAGCTTCTATTTAGTCTGGATTTTTCACAGTAACTTTCTCAGAAATAATCCTGCTGCAACATGTTGAATAGACATTTCAACTAGTTGGTCCTTTTGAGAGGTTGGTTCTGTTTCAGAGTTAAATGTCCGATACATTTCAGACAACATTTCACTGGAGACTTCTGGGCACCCGAGTGGCGCAGAGGTCTAAGGCACAAAACCACAGTGCTAGAGGTGTCACTACAGACCCTGGTTCGAATCCAGGCTGTATCCGCACAATTGGCCCAGCGTTGTCCGGGGTAGGCCGTCGTTGTAAATAAGAGTTTGTTCTTGACTGACTTGCCTAGATAAATAAAGGTTAAAACTTTTTTTTTTTCATCCAATGGTTCCTGTGGAGTCTAACAAGTGCATTTCAATTTATCATGGACTTACATAACACAACATAAGGTTGGACACTACTACTCAATTATGTGTTTTTTTTTGTGCTGGGATTTTCACACTCAACAGTTGACACTTTGTCGAGTCCACGTCCCGATGAATTGACGTTGTTCTCGGGGCAAAACGCAATACTTTGTTTTGTACACTCAGTGTATCTCTTGGACTGAGTCCAGCATGCAGGTTAATGCCATTAGCCTGAAGGGTATGCATGCATCATAAAATCACGTGTTCTTTTTCATAACATTGCTAGAATCAAGGTATTGTTTGTCATTGGGTGTTGTTCTGCCCCCTGAAGCAAGACAGGCAGGAGTGATGTCGGTTATCTACGTTGGTTTGAATTCTGTCCAGATTCTGAACTGTGGTTTAAATATGTTCTATGTGTGAGAAGAAAGAAAACACAGACCTTTGAGTAGTAAGACTTGGTGTCCTTCCGTCTCTTCTTCTTTCTCTCCAGCCGGCCCTAAGTTGAAGACAAATATAACATGTTGATGAGTAGGTTCCCCTGTTCCCCTTTTCATGACTCCAATTACATTACAGTGGAGCCGTTCCACGTCCCATTTGGCCCAGTGGGGAAAATGGCCCGACTCTCTGATAGTGCCCTGCGTTGCCCAAATGCTCTGTCTAAACGCAAATACACCTCAGTTGCGATATACGGTTTTGGAAACATTTGGAGCTTAACATAAGCAAGACAATTTTTCTCAAATGACAAAATATATACTTACAGTACACAGTCTAGGAAAGCTGCACCTGGCTTTACTTAGAGAGATATGTGCGATGCATCCAGGTATGTGGAATGGTCCAATGGAAATGTCAGCACAAGGTGAGAGGACGTCGTAGCGAAGGGTGAAACCAGCCGGATACAATTTCACTAAACTGTGCATGGTATGTATATTTTAAAAGTTATTTATGACAGTTACGTTAAAAGGTTTCCAAAAGTGTATTGCTATAGGATTAAAAAAACATTAAAAACAGGAGAATTAGCTTAATCAATTTAGCTTAAAGACTAGGTGTGCTGATTTCCCAGCTAGCGTATAACGTTCTGAGAGCCATGTTTCATAGAGCTTGGCGAGTGGTTTTTCATACAACCTTCCCACCATGTTCTGGGAATACCGCAGGATACCCATATAGCACAAAACATTCTGAGAACCATTTGTTTCTTGGGAATTTCAGTACTTCAGCATAACATTTCCTACAGTTCTCCTCATGGTTCTTTTTAAAGCACGTGTCAAATTCATTCCACAGAGTACCTTGCCTTGTACTCCATTAACGAATTAAGGTCAGTAATTAGTAAGGAACTCTCCTCACCTGGTTGTCTAAGTCTTAATTGAAAGGAAAAAAACAAAAAACCAGCAGACACCAGGTCCTCCGAGAAATGAGTTTTAACAGACCTGATTTAAAGTAATATTCTCAAATTGTTCAGAGAACGTTAAGAGACTACATTCTTCTGTGAGAATTTAAGTACTTCAGCTGGTTTCCTCATGGTTTTGTTTAAATTTATGCTCTCAGAACATTAAGACAACTTTCCATAAAAACCACAAGAAAACAATAATGTTCCTTGAATGTTACTAAGGCTGTTTAAAAACAAACATTTCTAAACTACTTCCTCTGAGTATAACGGCAGATGGCATCCAATGTTGTATTACCGCCCCCAACTGGGCTATAATATAAATCCATTATACTTTGTGATACATAATGGGGGAAAATGAATATATAAAACACTAAAAAACACCCTGCCAACTAACGACACACTCATTCAAAACCCACTAGCCCATTCTACTACTTCAACCCCATCTGCTCCTGCACGATGCCAACTAACCCTACACTCATTCAAAACCCACTACCCCATTCCACTACTTCAACCCCATCGGCTCCTGCACCATGCAAACTAACCCTACACTCATTCAAAACACACTACCCCATTCCACTACTTCAACCCCATCTGCTCCTGCACCATGCCAACTAACCCTACACTCATTCAAAACCCACTACCCCATTCCACTACTTCAACCCCATCTGCTCCTGCACCATGCCAACTAACCCTACACTCATTCAAAACACACTAGCCCATTCCACTACTTCGACCCCATCTGCTCCGGCACCATGCCAACTAACCCTACACTCATTCAAAGCACACTACCCCATTCCACTACTTCAACCCCCTCTGCTCCTGCACCATGCCAACTAACCCTACACTCATTCAAAACACACTAGCCCATTCCACTACTTCGACCCCATCTGCTCCTGCACCATGCCAACTAACCCTACACTCATTCAAAACACACTAGCCCATTCCACTACTTCAACCCCCTCTGCTCCTGCACCATGCCAACTAACCCTACACTCATTCAAAGCACACTACCCCATTCCACTACTTCGACCCCATCTGCTCCTGCACCATGCCAACTAACCCTACACTCATTCAAAGCACACTACCCCATTCCACTACTTCGACCCCATCTGCTCCTGCACCATGCCAACTAACCCTACACTCATTCAAAACACACTAGCCCATTCCACTACTTCAACCCCATCTGCTCCTGCACCATGCCAACTAACCCTACACTCATTCAAAGCACACTACCCCATTCCACTACTTCAACCCCCTCTGCTCCTGCACCATGCCAACTAACCCTACACTCATTCAAAACACACTAGCCCATTCCACTACTTCAACCCCATCTGCTCCTGCACCATGCCAACTAACCCTACACTCATTCAAAGCACACCCATCTGCTCCTGCACCATGCCAACTAACCCTACACTCATTCAAAACACACTAGCCCATTCCACTACTTCAACCCCCTCTGCTCCTGCACCATGCCAACTAACCCTACACTCATTCAAAGCACACTACCCCATTCCACTACTTCGACCCCATCTGCTCCTGCACCATGCCAACTAACCCTACACTCATTCAAAACACACTAGCCCATTCCACTACTTCAACCCCCTCTGCTCCTGCACCATGCCAACTAACCCTACACTCATTCAAAGCACACTACCCCATTCCACTACTTCGACCCCATCTGCTCCTGCACCATGCCAACTAACCCTACACTCATTCAAAACACACTAGCCCATTCCACTACTTCGACCCCATCTGCTCCTGCACCATGCCAACTAACCCTACACTCATTCAAAACACACTAGCCCATTCCACTACTTCGACCCCATCTGCTCCGGCACCATGCCAACTAACCCTACACTCATTCAAAACACACTAGCCCATTCCACTACTTCAACCCCATCTGCTCCTGCACCATGACAACGACCTGGAAGGACGGGACACCATCACTCAACACACCCTGGAACTCTTCTGAAGTCAAATCTCGTATAGCCAAATACTCCTATGCAGCTGCCACTACAACATTTATTTTCTGTGATTTATATTCCATTTCTGTGGTACAGATGATAACCATTGCTATGAACGCTAGGAAACCAACCTTTCTGAATCATGTATCTCTCATTGGCCAATCCCTCTGTGCTGGCACAGATCTACTACTCACAGGGATCCTCTTAGGATCCTTGACCCATCCTCCTCTACTTTCTTCACTGCCTCAGTATGACACCTTCTGCACTTCTGACTCTAGCCACCTCAACTTGCCGCTCTCTCACCAGACACTTCTGACTCTAGCCACCTCAACCTACCGCTCTCTCACCAGACACTTCTGACTCTAGCCACCTCAACCTGCCTCTCTCTCACCAGACACTTCTGACTCTAGCCACCTCAACCTGCCGCTCTCTCACCAGACACTTCTGACTCTAGCCACCTCAACTTGCCGCTCTCTCACCAGACACTTCTGACTCTAGCCACCTCAACCTACCGCTCTCTCACCAGACACTTCTGACTCTAGCCACCTCAACCTGCCGCTCTCTCACCAGACACTTCTGACTCTAGCCACCTCAACCTGCCGCTCTCTCACCAGACACTTCTGACTCTAGCCACCTCAACTTGCCGCTCTCTCACCAGACACTTCTGACTCTAGCCACCTCAACCTGCCGCTCTCTCACCAGACACTTCTGACTCTAGCCACCTCAACCTGCCGCTCTCTCACCAGACACTTCTGACTCTAGCCACCTCAACTTGCCGCTCTCTCACCAGACACTTCTGATGCCAAGCAACAAGGGCACTTCTTCAGTTGTCCCACAACTTTATCCACCGAACGTACACAATCCTCCATCCCATTCCCTCATCTTGATTAGGATCTCCCTCCTACAAACTGCTATGACATGACCATAAATGGTAAACCTGAAACAGGGCAGTGGATTCAGGCTCTAACAGGATAACTGATATATATCCTAACATGACTTTGTCAGGTAGAGACTCTGACTCAAAGACTGACAGTGACTCCTGTTTCACCACCGGATCTGAGTCGCACCAAACGGTGGGCGTCACAAGCACCAGGAATTTAAACTTCAATTGCCCCACCTCCACACTACCCCAGAAAATCACTACTTTCAATGGTGCCCTGTTCCTAAGAGCAAAGCAAGAAACAGATCTTGCCCCAAGTTGAATGACATGGACCACCTACTCCCCCTGGTCAGAAGAAACAAACATCACAAGTCCACTATAGGTTACCTTCCCTGACTCCACCTCCTTTCCCACCCACCCTGAAACCACAAATGGTTCTGCCAAAAGGTAAGGATGCACTTTCTCCCCAAAAAGTCACTCCTACTGGTCCAGACTCTTCTTTATCATGTCCATTGACGCCAGGCTCTGTTTCCAAGCTCTTCACCACACCTCACTTAACTCGTCCTCATTCACTTCCATTTCACCTACAGAACTCAGTCTGGTGTACGGCTCACTCTGTTTGCACATGACACCAATCCTCTTTGACACCCCATCTCCACCTTCCTCAAATTCAACCTCTGCTATTCTCTTCGACCTCTTATTTTCCATTACATTTACATTTAAGTCATTTAGCAGACGCTCTTATCCAGAGCGACTTACCCCCCCTCCATTCCTCTCCTTCCTGCTCAGAAATCCACCTTTGTGTCCCTGTCCCAATAGTCCTCTTCTCCCGACTTGACTTGCGGCCCAGTGACATTCAGACGTAACTCCATCTCATAACCTCCGGGCGGCAACATTTTGGGAACATGAGCAGTGACCATACTGGAAAAAAAAAAAACCAACCCCCAGACTCAACTCTTTTCTACTCGTGTCGGAAAACCTTCAGCTCTGCACTTCTTTCATCTCTCTGACCGCTGGGCCTCATTCAACACACTTCCCGAATCTCCCAGCAACAAAACTCTATCCTACCTTGTTAAGAAATGGAGTCTGTTTGAATAGACTAAAATGAACAGAGCAGTGGACTAATTCCAGGAATAGAGAGCAGAAGATCATAGGTTAGAGTCACATTGATCCGGTGCCACAATAATAATAAAAGAGTGCGTTTGCATGATTAATACTCATCAGTCCTATCTGTGCTTGGAGATCACAACAGGTAACCCAAACTAAGCTAGCAGTGTTAAGTGTTACTGAAATATGTTCTCAGAATGTCATTTAATTACCTTTAAATAACATTCTGAGAATGCAAATTATAGGTTAATAAAACATACCATGAAAACATTCTGGGAACCATAGTAAAACGTTCTCAGAACGTCCCTGCAATCTAGAACAGGCGGAATGTTCACTTCCGTTCTCAGAACGTCCCTGCAATCTAGAACAGGCGGAATGTTCACTTCCGTTCTCAGAACGTCCCTGCAATCTAGAACAGGCGGAATGTTCACTTCCATTCTCAGAACGTTTTTAGGAAACGTTTGGCTTTGTTCCCAGAACCAATGGGAAACCAAAAACGTACATTCACACAACTTCCAAAGAACCAAATGTGCTAGCTGGTTTAAGAGCAGGTCCCTGCTGTTCATATAATCTTATTCATTATGATCATAAGGGCAAAACTGATCCTACAAATGGCCCTACAAGCAGACCGTGAAATCAGGCGGTGCTCTGCTTTTACCATGATACACAAATGTTTCAATCTCTTCCTCCTTTACTTCATCTTTAATGTTGACATTCAGCCCCAGTGTTTGACTGCAGTCTTCCTGCTTCACTGATGCCATCTCTGGAGCCTGCTGTTCACTCTGGACTTTACTGTTACAATCAGGACCCTCAGATTAGGTGCGGTAAAGGAGAGCTGCAGGCAGGGTTTGTTTTCACCATCCTAAAATAAAAGACCAGACACGCATCCCAAGTAAAAAATATGAAATGACTACTATGTAATACAAATAGCTGCTATTAACTGGTATGTTGGATTTGAGAGGACATTTTCTCTGGTAATCTCTGATTATAAACATAAGATCAGGAAGAAAAGTGTGAACACTGAAAAAATGTGTGTCTTTTATTGTAGGCATAATGTACATACAACATTTAAATTAATCAATACTTTTTCTTTCCAGCCGTGCAATGGGCTGTGGATAGCCTGCACTCACCATGATATGAGCAAGCCTTAGCGACTGACATCAAGGCTCCTGTGCTGCTAACTAACGTTAACTATCTACAGTAGCTAGTCGACAGAGACGCTGTATACTAAATTAGCTCATATGCGTTCAATCAAAATAGAATCCTAAAATTGCATTTAGCTCGTTAATTCGGAAGCGAAATAAACGGTTTCTGAAGTATCGATACGTTAAAAAAAAAACTGAGCATGAGGATCCAAAACAAAGAAACGCGGTAAAACTTCCTCATTGGTCTTCTTCTGTCTTCATTAGTAACGTTTGGTGACCAACAGCAAGTGTTTACTGCCACCTAACGTCCGGGAGGGTAACGTGGGTTAATGACCAGTTCCGAATCATACCACCAGAGAGCAATACTGATTTACACCTTATTACAACAAATCACATTTTAAGTCACAAGAGCCAGTGTCTTTAATACCAGTCTCCATTATACATGATATAGTTACTAGTTTGTTCATACAACCATCTGGGCAGAAATTCTGACAGTATTGCTTTTATTTTACACAAGACAAAACATTAACCAAAGCAAAAGGTACAGAACATGTTCTTAAGCTCAGTTCAAAACATTAAACTAACAAATGTTTCCCTAATTAGTTCACTCAACACTTTTTCTATGAATTGTGCGTGTGTTGCCTGGCTACCCAAACTCCTTGCTCGGACCAAACGCTACGCCAAGTTCACGGATCTCTGCAATGAGTCTCGACCAGACCGAGGAGCACCACCTGACAATTTCTAGACCGTTTAATAATGATCGGTTAGAGATCAGCCAATTGCTGATGACTTTGTTTTGTTCAACACTCCATCATTTTGACGTCACCACAAACAAATTAAATGACGGCAGTCTCAGACGGAAGTACGTAGCGAACGACAGAGCAGCAGAATAATTCAGTTTCAGTCATCAGGTAATGTGTGTGTACCGGTGCAGTCCTTCACTCCTATCCCATTTGAACAGGGGATAAGGGGGGGGAAAGGGCAGAAGGGTCCAGCAAAAGCAGAGGAGCATTTGACCTGGCCCGAGTAAGAAAACAAGATAACACTTGTTGTATTTTATGACATTGTCTACTGACTGCCTTTTTCGACCCTACCCTCTTTTCTATCCTACCCTATTTTCGACCCTACCCTCTTTTCTATCCTACCCTCTTTTCGACCCTACCCTCTTTTCGACCCTACCCTCTTTTCTATCCTACCCTCTTCCTAATGCTAAATCCTTTTCCCTTCTGTCTCCTCCCTTTCCACATCCTTCGACTTCAACTGTCCCCTTTCCTCCCAGGCGGCCCGATCTTCCTCTCCCGCTCAGTGGCTGAGTGACTCACTATGTGCTTTGTTTATTTATTTCACCTTTATTTAACCAGGTAGGCCAGTCGAGAACAAGTTCTCATTTACAACTGCGACCTGGCCATGAAAGCAAAGCAGTTCGACACAAACTGAGTTACACATGGAATAAACAAACATACAGTCAATAACACAATAGAAAAGTGTATATACAGTGTGCGGAAATGAAGTAAGATTAGGGAGGTAAAGGCAATAAATAGGCCATAGTGGCGAAATAATTACAATTTAGCAATTAAACACTATATTAATGTGAGGGGACTGGACATGGAGGCTGATGGTGTTCCCAGAAGAAGGGTGGCTGAGGCACAAATCCTGTATGTCCAGGATTTGTTGGAGCAGATTGACTTGGGAGCCCTGTGGTGTCCAGCCAGACGTGATGGGTTGGGGTGTAGAGCCAGAGTGGATGGAGTGAGATGGTGCAGGACGGGAGGTGATGGGTTGGGGTGTAGAGCCAGAGTGGATGGAGTGAGATGGTGCAGGACGGGAGGTGATGGGTTGGGGTGTAGAGCCAGAGTGGATGGAGTGAGATGGTGCAGGACGGGAGGTGATGGGTTGGGGTGTAGAGCCAGAGTGGATGGAGTGAGATGGTGCAGGACGGGAGGTGATGGGTTGGGGTGTAGAGCCAGAGTGGATGGAGTGAGATGGTGCAGGACGGGAGGTGATGGGTTGGGGTGTAGAGCCAGAGTGGATGGAGTGGATGGTGAGATGGTTGGGGTGTAGAGCCAGAGGGATGGAGTGAGATGGTGCAGGACGGGAGGTGATGGGTTGGGGTGTAGAGCCAGAGTGGATGGAGTGAGATGGTGCAAGACGGGAGGTGATGGGTTGGGGTGTAGAGCCAGAGTGGATGGAGGGAGATGGTGCAGGACGGGAGGTGATGGGTTGGGGTGTATAGCCAGAGTGGATGGAGTGAGATGGTGCAGGACGGGAGGTGATGGGTTGGGGTGTAGAGCCAGAGTGGATGGAGTGAGATGGTGCAGGACGGGAGGTGATGGGTTGGGGTGTAGAGCCAGAGTGGATGGAGTGAGATGGTGCAGGACGGGAGGTGATGGGTTGGGGTGTTGAACCAGAGTGGATGGAGTGAGATGGTGCAGGACAGGAGGTGATGGGTTGGGGTGGCACTGTTGGTGCTGGCCAAGGTGTTGATGGTGAGGTGGAGGGTAGCTCCTCCATGGGGGTAAAGCTGAGTCCACAGTTCCCTCTGCTGCTGGTGGGGGACCAGAGCTGGAGATTTCTCCCTGACAGGGACCTGGACAAGAGGATTCTGTCAATATTATTTCAAATATTTTATATTATTTATCACTTGTTGAAATTATTTCCTTTAAAATGTCATGTTTTCTGTTAGTATGGCATTATGCTTTTTCATTCAAATAAAGAACACACATTTGTCTCTGAGTAGCCTTACACACCTCTGCAGCGATACGCAGCTAACAATGACTATACATTTATGGGCGGATCTGTTTGACTGAAACAAAAATATCACAACATCCTGAATTGTTCTGAAATGTAATACACAAAAAAATGTATGTTGGGGGAAGGATGTCTGGTATATTTGGATTTTGTATGTAAATACATTGTTCAAAACTAATAAAAATGTGGGGATGTGGCTGAACTTTTGGGCCCAGACCCAGGCCTTCTCTATGACACTAATCTTCGGTCTGTAGATGCTACCAAGCAGGAAGTGATGTAATTTGAATCTTTACTGCATGTTCTGTAATACGAGTCATATTTACATTTCAAAAACAACCGTTTGATTAATAACATTGTAAACATGATGATCAAGAAGCTAAGATTTCAAATTGTATTTTTCTACAGAAAGAGATCGTGCATTTCTCGAAGCAGTAGGAAGCAGATTATTCAGTCTACCTTTTTATCCGTTCTTGATTATGGCAATATTATTTATTGAAGTACAGATACTACTCTTGGACGCCATCTACCATAGCGCCCTTCGTTTTGTTACACGTGACAGTTTTGATACTCATCGCAGTATATTAGCATAGACGTGACGTTTTATTTAACTAGGCAAGTCGGTTAAGAACAAATTCTTATTTACAATGAAGGCCAAACCTGAACGACCCTGGGCCAATTGTGAGCCGCCCTATGGGACGCTCAATCACAGCCGGTTGTGATACAGCCTGGATTCTGCGCCATTCGGGAGCCCAACATCAGTCAAAACCTCTCAGAACAAGCCATGGTATTTAGAACAAGATAAAAACGAGAAATTTACGATTCACCACATGACAGCTTCTTGTCATTGTTGCTAACTATCTGGCCATCCAGAACAACAGCCTTCTGCAAACTTCGTTTTCGTGACGTTGTCAACTTACCCGTCTATATAAACAACGCTTTACGAGCTGAGCACAATGGTCTTACAGAACGTAAAATAAGGTCTTCGGCTATTAGTCCATTTTTGGTTTTGTTGTAATTAAAAAACATTTAAGACAGTGACGTTTCCGAAATTTCTGGGGTTCTCTTTCAGATAGTGCGGGGTAGGGGGCTAAGTCGTGCCTTCTGTTTAGTAAAGGAGGCTGGAGCACCACTGGTCATTTATGAACATTTGAACATCTTGGCCACGTTCTGTTATAATCTCCACCCGGCACAGCCAGAAGAGGACTGGCCACCCCACATATGCTCTCTCTAATTCTCTCTTTATTTCTCTCTCTCGGAGGACCTGAGCCCTAGGACCGTGCCCCAGGACTACCTGACATGATGGCTCCTTGCTGTCCCCAGTCCACCTGACTGTGCTGCTGCTCCAGTTTCAACTGTTCTGCCTTATTATTATTTGACCATGCTGGTCATTTATGAACATTTGAACATCTTGGTCATGTTCTGTTATAATCTCTACCCGGCACAGCCAGAAGAGGACTGGCCACCCCACATAGCCCGGTTCCTCTCTAGGTTTCTTCCTAGGTTTTGGCCTTTCTAGGGAGTTTTTCCTAGCCACCGTGCTTTTACGCCTGCATTGTTTGCTGTTTGGGGTTTTAGGCTGGGTTTCTGTACAGCACTTTGAGATATCAGCTGATGTACGAAGGGCTATATAAATAAATTTGATTTGATTTGACATACCGTTGAGTAGTAAGACGTTCTGTTTTTCCGTCTCTTCTTTTAGCGGATCTATGGTGAAGAAGACAAATGTAAAAAATGGTTGATGGTAAATCAGGTGCGAGTAGCATGAGACATCATCTAGGTTACCTCTTTCAGGGAAACAGGAGCAAATAAACAGACACCTAATATGAGAGTAAAGCTGTTGTTTCACGACTCACCATAACAAACTCCTGCGAGGTTCAAACAAAGATGGAATGAAACTCAAATCCACTGCATTTAAATTGCTGGCTAGAAGTTCCTTTAGCGAGGAGGTCAATTCAAGGGGCTTTATTGGCATGGGAAACATATGTTAACGTTGACAAAGCAAGTGAGGTAGATGAATATACAAAAGTGAAATAAAACAAAAAATGAACAGTAAACATTACACTCACAGAAGTTCTCGTAAATCTCTAGATATGAGAGTCCCAGTCCTCAATAGTGGTCTGAGTTCAACATCCTGGTCCTCCTGTGCATGCCACACCCCTCTCCCATTGTACTGTATGTACCGTGGGGTCCAAATTGATTGGATCCCTTAATAAAGATGAGCAACAAAAAAAAAACTTTAAAATAGATAATACAAATGAAGTTATATTTTATGCTCTGTTTAACAAGTCATACAACAAATACATCTAAAACAGATAAGAGTCAACATTATTGAATCCCCGGTGTTCAATAGTCCAGCACCCTCCTCACCTTTCCCGACGACGACACCGAGCCCTTCTTCTAAAAATATTTTATGAGATTGGAGAACAACATTCGGAGGAATCTTAAGACCATTCCTCCATACAGAATCTTTACAGATCCTTGATATCCTTCGTCTGAGCTTATAGACTGACTGCCTTCTTCAATTCAAACCACAGCTTTTCGATGGGGTCCAGAGACTGAGAAAGCCATCGCAAAATGTTGATTTTTCAGGTTTTATTTGTCACATGCACAAGTACAGTGAAATGCTTAACATGAACTTGCAAGCCCTTCCCAACAGCGCAGTACTCAAAATCAAAACACTATAACAAAAAACAGACACGCAATGTAAGATACACTACGTGATCAAAAGTATATGGACACCCTTCAAATTAGTGGATTTGTTTACTTCAGCCACACCTGTTGCTGACAGGTGTAAAGAAAAATCTAGCACACAGCCATGCAATCTCCATAGACCAACATTGGCAGAAGAATGGCCTTACTGAAAATCTCAGTGAAAAAAAACGTTATTAGGCTCTAAAGATGTTACTGAATGATGTATCAATGCATTGCTAGCAAATATTGATACGATAAAGGGTCTCAATTAAATATGTGCAGTGTCACATGTTTAGTGTAAATTGTCACATGACCAGAGCTGTTTACTTCCTGGTTGCACCATGAGAAGATGGTTGTGTCAAAGCTCCCAAACAAAAGGTTAGTAAAGTATGTTGACATAAAAATAGGACAAAACATGTTGGTACACATCATCTTTAAGGTGTCTAGTATTGATATATGCATTTGCAATTACTCAACTTGGATCGGTGTGGTCATAGAATGAGTCAACATGTTGACGGCAACAATAGTGACCGGAGGGATAACACCGTGCATCTCGGTATACAGATACTTATACACATACATAGTTCTCGTTCTAACTAACTTCCTACTCTGTTCTTTCTTTTAATTTGACTTTGAGTCAAGTTGTGGATATGTTGGATCTAGGTGACCGCCCAGACAAGGCATGCAACATTGTAGTTATCCCTCAAAACGAGAAACATGCTGTCCTCAGTGATTGTGATAGCAATGGGTCAGATACGGACTAGGAGGGAGAGACAGGCCATTTGCCAGCCAGGCTGTTGAATGAATATACTGAACATAACAGATCATGACAGGAACAACAGTGATGATGACCCCCCCCCCCCTACACACACCCCTCCACTGTTGATAATGAAGAGCCAAGGGCCTCTATCCACAGGGGGTCCAGACAGAAGAGCCAAGGGCCTCTACAAGCCATAGGGGCCAGCCAGAAGAGCAAAGCTGTAGGTGGTCAAAAATAAAGATGGAGTGTTCAAACGATCGAAGAGGCCTGCCTCGGCTGTGATTCCAGAACACATAGTATACAGCCCCAATGCTGTGATTCCAGAACACATAGTATACAGCCCCAATGCTGTGATTCCAGAACACATAGTATACAGCCCCAATGCTGTGATTCCAGAACACATAGTATACAGCCCCAATGCTGTGATTCCAGAACACATAGTATACAGCCCCAATGCTGTGATTCCAGAACACATAGTATACAGCCCCAATGCTGTGATTCCAGAACACATAGTATACAGCCCCAATGCTGTGATTCCAGAACACATCAAATACAGCCCCAATGCTGTGATTCCAGAACACATAGTATACAGCCCCAATGCTGCAGAATGTGCAAAACAAAGCTGCCCTCAACCCAATGGATGTTTTCCTACTAATGGATCCACCCTAAGAGAGATCACCATTGAAATGTCTCTACTCCACCCAGACCAAGCAACTGTATCTGAGTATGGATGAGCTCCTTACATTCGATTGGATCCTTGTCCCATCTGGGTACAGCTCTGTTCCAAGATGACACATGTACGTACTGGTCACTGGACAGTGATGTACCTAATGAAAGCACTTCAGATGCAATGCGGATAAATCACTTTGATTAAATAATGGCCTCAGTTCATGTTGTTGACAACACAAAGATCACTGACGACACACTTTTTTAAGTTTAGGCCCATCTTCTCTGAGCTCAATCAGTCATACAAAGTCATGCCATTTCAGGAATGGCTGTCAGTGGATGAGAGCATGATCCGATACTATGGCTGGCATGGATGTAAGCAATTCATAAGTGGGCTGGGATATATAAGAAGGGTGATGACTGCATAGGATAAATGTTAATTCAGTATATACATCACATTCTCACCTAGTTTTCCATGAAAATTACATTAAAAAAATTATTATTTCAAAGGGTCACTAATGATTTTGATATTTTCATGTCTGTGAAAATGTGGGATTAAATGGGTTTAACACCCATGAGTTTGCAATGAGATGTTTGACGAGCAGATGTCCATATACATTTGGCCTTGTATTGAATATACAGGATCAGTAATGGCTCAGAGGGTTCCTGCTCTATTGCTCTGAGTCAGAACTATCAGTCTCAGGAGAAATTAAAGACCTTTCCCTTGTAGTTTACTGCTGCTCTCTCCACTCCGTCAGGCTGGGTCATTCCCTCATCTCCCTGCTACATGCTGGAGCTCCCTGTTAGGCCATTCCTCCTGCCCCTGATCCATGCTGGTTGGGCTCCTCGTCCTCTGTGCGTAGCGGTCAATAACAGCTTGGAGGGACGTCATCCTCGGCAGACAGGGTCAATGTTGGGACTGTGTAGGTACCTCTCCATGTCTTCGACAGAGTTAGAGAGGAGCTCCCTGCCTCTCCATGTCTTCGACAGTGTGAGAGAGGAGCTTCCTGCCTCTCCATGTCTTCGACAGTGTGAGAGAGGAGCTTCCTGCCTCTCCATGTCTTCGACAGTGTGAGAGAGGAGCTTCCTGCATCATCACAATTCTCTCTCTCTCTCTGTCTGTCTGTCTCTCTGTGTGTGTGTGTAGTTGAGTTCGGATCTGTACGGGCCCTTCCGGACAAGTCAGTTAAATTACACATATCCGAGACCCAATCAAATCAGATCCGAACCAGACCTGTAACATTATTCAGAATTCTGGATCCAGATCTGCTCATGTCCCGGATCGGTTCTCGGGTATTCCGGGTACGGGTGGATTCGTGAAGACCTCTTGTTCAGATTATGTTTTGAAGCACGTCACACAGTCAAGCAGGATTATGGCTTCTGTCCTAGGTGTGTATTCTCTGGTGGCGTATTAAGTTACTCAGGCTAAAGTAATTCTGCCCACAGACAGAACAGTGGAAAGGTTTCTCTCCTGTGTGCACTCTCTGGTGACTGATTAATTCAGATGTTGTAATGAAACTCTTCCCACAATCGGAGCAGGAGTAAGGTTTCTCTCCAGTGTGTCTTTTCTGGTGCCTCCTCATGTTACCATGTTGAGAAAAACTGTCTCCACAATCTGAGCAGGAGTAAGGTTTCTCTCCAGAATGTGTTCGCTGATGTTGTTTAAAGTTACTTATAAGAGAGAAACACTTTCCACAGTCAGAGCAGGAGTAAGGTCTCTCCCCTGTGTGAACTCCCCGGTGAGTGGTTAAATGAGTTGAGGTCCTGAAGCACTTCCCACAGACAGAGCAGGAATAAGGCTTCTCTCCAGTATGTTTCCGCAGGTGTCTTTCAAGATATGATGGGAATGGGAAGCTCTTCTCACAGTGTGGGCAGTGATTAGACTCCTTAGCTTTGCTTTCTACACTGTGTTGCGCTCTGGACATTTCAACTTCAACCTTAAGTTCAGTGTAGTCAGGTCCTTCTCCTGGGTAAATGACAACAGAAAAACAAGTCATTTACAACAAGCAATTCATTTGCCTAATTTATAACTCAAGTTCATGCACCTAATATAGTGCACAATATGATTTACAATACTGCTCAGTCATAACAGGCATCTCTTGCTATGAAAGTGTACAGCAAAATGAGGCAATAAACCCTCTCCAGAATGATAGTCTAGCTTCTATTTAGTCTGGATTTTTCACAGTAACTTTCTCAGAAATAATCCTGCTGCAACATGTTGAATAGACATTTCAACTGGTTGGTCCTTTTGAGAGGTTGGTTCTGTTTCAGAGTTAAATGTCCGATACATTTCAGACAACATTTCACCGGAGAAGATTATGGCCAGGTCTCGTCCGATGGTTCCATTTAGTGCCGCCTCTTCCTATACTCAAACTACAAGCTGCGCATAGGGCCTTGCAGCCGCCAGGGTTGCGTTTTTAATACAAGCTCAGTCTGTTGAGATTTATTCAAAGTAGAATACTCGAGGTGTAATTTAAAAACATTTGGTAGTTTTCCACTTACGTCAGTCACTCAATTAACCCACGTCAGCTGACATGTTTTAGATTGCTAGGTAAGGTAGTCTAGCCAGATATCTAAACCTTGTAGTAACCATCACCAAATTACAGACCGCGCACGCTGGGCATGTGCTCAGGGGCCCTGACCTCCAGGGGGAGGGGGGGGGCACATCGCTTTTGGTAGTCACTCTCACACTGATATAATAGAAACATGTGCAGAATTGAAGGAAATTAGCTTTAGAACTCCTACATTTTGGGCCTCCAGAGTGGCGAGCGGTCTAAGTTACCAGAGGCGTCACTACAGACCCTGTTTCGATCCCGGGCTGTATCACAACCAGGCCGTGATCGGGAGTCCCATAGGGCGGCGTACAATTGGCCCAGCGTCGTCCGGGTTAGCGGAGGGTCTGGCCGGGATGCAACGTCAACAGCGAAGAGGCGACTCCGGTATGCTGGCCTTCTAGGCAGAGTTGCAAAGACAAAGCCATATCTCAGACTGGCCAATAAAAATAAAAGATTAAGATGGATGAAAGAACAGACACTGGACAGAGGAACTCTGCCTAAAAGGCCAGTATCCCGGAGTCGCCTCTTCACTGTTGACGTTGAGACTGGTGTTTTGCGGGTACTATTTAATGAAGCTGCCAGTTGAGGACTCGTGAGGCATCTGTTTCTCAAACTAGACACTCTAATGTACTTGTCTTCTTGCTCAGTTGTGCACCAGGGCCTCCCACTCCTCTTTATATTCTGGTTAGAGCCAGTTTGCGCTGTTCTGTGAAGGGAGTAGTACACAGCGTTGTACAAGATCTTCAGTTTCTTGGCAATTTCTTGCATGGAACAGCCTTCATTTCTCAGAACAAGAATAGACTGACAAGTTTCAGAAGAAAGTTATTTGTTTCTGGCCATTTTGAGCCTGTAATCGAACCCACAAATGCTGATGCGCCAGACACTCAACTAGTCGAAAGAAGGCCAGTTTTATTGCTTTTTTAATTAGCACAACAGTTTTCAGCTGAGCCAACATAATTACAAAATGTTTTTCTAATGATCAACTAGCCTTATAAAAATGATAAACTTGGATTAGCTAACACAACGTGCCATTGGAACACAGGAGTGATGGTTGATAATGGGCCTCTCTGTACTTCTGTAGATATTCCATTTTTAAAAATCAGCCATTTCCAGCTACAATAGTCATTTACAACATTAACATTGTCCTCAATGTATTTCTGATCAATTTGGTTGTTATTTTAATGGACAAAATGTTTTGCTTTCCTTTCAAAAACAAGGAAATTTCTAAGTGGCCCCAAACTTTTGAATGTTTTGCCCACTTAGAGCCCCCGAAAGGCTAGAGGCGGCACTGGTTCCCTTGACCCCTGAGGAATAAAAACAATGGGTTACGAGCTTAGCACAATTGTCCACCTCTATCATGGGCCTACATAGCCGTAAAATAAGGTGCTAGACCATTATTCAATTGGGAGGGGGGGGTGCGTACCCCAGTGACAGGTGAATGCCATTAGCCTGATGGGTGTGCATGTATCATACTCTCTGAAACGAGGCATTCTAAAATTACATTTTAGAATGCCTCGTTGGTTTGAATTCTGTCCAGAATCTGAACTGTGGCTTAAAAATGTTCCATGTGTGAGAAGAAAGAAAACACAGACCTTTGAGTAGTAAGACTTGGTGTCCTTCCATCTCTTCTTTTAACTCTCCATCCGGCCCTAAGTTGAAGAATAGGGATGTGACTTTTAAAAAAATATATATTTAAAGGTTTAAACAGTATTTTTTTTTTTTAAGGTTTAAAAGATACGACAAACATAATAAAATGTCTTGTATTCATCAGGCAAAAGGGTCCTGCATATGAAAACTAATGCAGTTCAGTCTACCGCAGTCATCGCTACTCCATCCCCGGGTCTCACGGCGTGTCCTTTTCAGATTTCCATTCCACCACCTTGTCCTTTAACTTCTCTAAATATCGCCACCATACAGGACTTCGCTGCGGTCGCTGGCCTTTCTCTGACCTTTTCCCAACTGTTAACAACGATGACGTAGTGGTGGAGAGACAACTACAAAATAATAGATTCCCTTGCACGTCAACTCCCATTGCTAAATGCCAAGATTCGAGTCAGCTAGAATCCAAAGCGAGTTAGCAAGGGACTGAGAGAGAGAAGGGTAAGGGAACAGTATAGGCAGGTCAGCCACCAGACAGATAAGAGTCAGAACTGTTCACTAGGACCATCTATCGGTAATCAATATCTGTCTCTCACAACTTCAGTAAAACAGGATCCTACCATCAATGAATACATTAGGATATTCTACATGCAACAGATCGAAGACTGAACATACACTCACATTAGTGAAGAGAAAGAGCAGGTGAGCCAGCGTGAGGGAGAGAGAGGAGGGTGCAGGCAGGCCAGCATGAGGGAGAGAGAGGAGGGTGCAGGCAGGCAGGCCAACGTGAGAGAGAGAGGGGAGGGGGCAGGCAGGCCAGCGTGAGGGAGAGACAGGAGGGTGTGGTCAGACCAGCATGAGGGAGAGAGAGGAGGGGGCAGGCAGGCCAGCATGAGGGAGAGAGAGGAGGGGGCAGGCAGGCAGGCCAGCGTGAGAGAGAGGGGAGGGGGCAGGCAGGCAGGCCAGCGTGAGGGTGAGAGAGGAGGGTGCAGGCAGGCCAGCATGAGGGAGAGAGGGGGGGCAGGCAGGCCAGCGTGAGAGAGAGAGGGGAGGGGGTAGGCAGGCCAGCGTGAGGGAGAGAGAGGAGGGGGCAGGCAGGCAGGCCAGTGTGAGGGAGAGAGAGGAGGGGGCAGGCAGGCAGGCCAGCGTGAGGGAGAGAGAGGAGGTCGTGTGATAACTGCACGGTGATCTAAATTTTGTGTCCATTTTTTCGAAACGTTAACGATCCCAATGTTGTTCAAACGTTACACGTCAAGTGAAGGAGACAAATGTTGATGGTAAATCAGGTGAGTAGCATGAGACATCATCTAGGTTACCTCTTTCAGGGAAACAGGAGCGCTAAGCCTTGTCAGTTCACCTGGACCTAAAGTCACACAGATTAGATGTGCTGATCTAGGATCAGGTCTCCCCGTCCATATAATCTGATTCATTATGATCTAAAAGGTTAAACTGATCCTACATCAGCACTCCTAATCTGAGACTGTGAAAATGTATTTTTTTTTACCATGATACACAAATGTTTCAATCTCTTCCTCCTTTACTTCATCTTTAATGTTGACATTCAGCCCCAGTGTTTGACTGCAGTCTTCCTGCTTCACTGATGCCATCTCTGGAGCCTGCTGTTCACTCTGGACTTTACTGTTACAATCAGGACCCTCAGATTTAGGCGCGGTAAAGGAGAGTGGCAGGCAGGGTTTGTTCTCACCATCCTAAAATAAAAGATCAGACACGCATCCCAAGGAAAAATATGAATGAAATGTATGACTATTATGTAAAACAATGAACTGCTATTAGCTGGTATGTTGGACTTGAGAGGACATTTCTCTGGTAATCTCTGATTATAAACATTATATGCATATCAGAAAAGTGTGAATGCTGAACAGATTGTAACGGCTTGTATTTCAGGGTTAGTGCTTCAGGCTTACAGTACACAAGCTCTCGAGAACCCAAGGGGATTCAAGGTGGCTTACAGCTGGCCCTTGTATTGGGTTCTCAGCAGATGTTAAGGAGGACAGCTGGACCTTGTATTGGGTTCTCAGCAGATGTTAAGGAGGACAGCTGGACCTTGTATTGGGTTCTCTGCAGATGTTAAGGAGGACAGCTGGACCTTGTATTGGGTTCTCAGCAGATGTTAAGGAGGACAGCTGGACCTTGTATTGGGTTCTCTGCAGATGTTAAGGAGGACAGCTGGACCTTGTATTGGGTTCTCAGCAGATGTTAAGGAGGACAGCTGGACCTTGTATTGGGTTCTCAGCAGATGTTAAGGAGGACAGCTGGCTCCATATGAACTACAATCCCAATGATGTTTTAACATGTAGAAATGTTATTCATCCTCGCTAGCGATACGGTTTTGGAAATCTTTGGAACTTAACTGTAATAAATAACATTTAAAATACAAAAGATACTCTTACTGTGAGCAGTTTAGCAAAGTTGAACCTGGCTTCAGCTTCGACACATCCTCTCACCTTGTGCTCGCATTTAGACCATTCCATTCCACATTTCTGTCTGGATTGCATGCGTTTTTCTAAATAACCCTAACCTAAACTGCATACAGGAAGTGTGATTTTTTGTATTTGAAAAATGATTTCTTTCGCTTATATGAAAATGAAGTTCCAAATGTCCCCAAAATGTATTTGCTTTTATACAGAGCATTTTGCGCAGCATCGGGACTTTTGTCTCATAAGGCTAAAGGGGTGTTTTTTTTCTAGGTGTTTTTTACAAACACTAGAGTCACTGTCAATTGTATTGGTTTTCACACAAAAACGTCTGCGGGAAGCCAGGAGTGAAATACAATTCTATTATAAGTTACTGTGCTGGTGTGCAGGACGGTTGGTCATTATGACGGGAGGAATTTATTACAAAATATCTAAAGGATTGTATTATTAAACAAAGTTTTCAAATGTGGGTCTGTTTTAGACCCTCTTCCTCTCTGCTTACCTCATTTCAAAATAAAAGTCCTGCTAGCGAGACACATTTGGACTAAAACATGATTACATGTGGGGACTTGTAATGACATAAAGGTAAGAAGAGATAAAGTGGTTCTACAACAGACCCATGTTTGGAAAGTCTGTTTGATAATAGGATCCTTTAGATAAAACCAGCAGCTTCCCACCCTGCATCCCACTCCGCATCCCACCCTGCACCCCACCCTGCATCCCACCCTGCATGCCACCCTGCATCCATCCCACCCTGCACCCCACCCTGCATCCATCCCACCCTGCACCCCACCCTGCATCCATCCCACCCTGCATCCATCCCACCCTGCACCCCACCCTGCATCCATCCCACCCTGCACCCCACCCTGCATCCATCCCACCCTGCACCCCACCCTGCACCCCACCCTGCATCCATCCCACCCTGCATCCATCCCACCCTGCACCCCACCCTGCATCCCACCCTGCACCCCACCCTGCATCCCACCCTGCATCCATCCCACCCTGCATCCATCCCACCATGCACCCCACCCTGCATCCCACCCTGCATCCATCCCACCATGCCATCCCACCCTGCATCCATCCATCCCACCCTGCATCCACCCCACCCACCCTGCATGCATCCATCCCACCCTCCCACCCTGCATCCCACCCCCACCCTGCACCCCACCCTGCACCCATCCCACCCTGCATCCACCCCACCCTGCATCCCACTGCTGGCTTGCTTCTGAAGCTAAGTAGGGTTGGTCCTGTGTAGGGTGCCGTCTTTCGGATGGGACGTTAAACTGGTGTCACTAAAGATCCCATAGCACTTATTGTAGGGGTGTTAACCCTGGAGTCCTGGCTAAATTCCCAATCTGGACCTCATACTATCATGGTCACCTAATCATCCCCAGCTAACAATTGGCTCATTCATCCCCCTCCTCTCCCCTGTAACTATTCCCAAGTCGTTGCTGTAAATGAGAATGTGTTCTCAGTCTACTTATCTGGTAAAAAATATATATATTTTGTATCAAATTCCCCTCTCATTATGACCAACCTTCATGCCCACCAGCACAGTAACTTGAAATAAAATTGTATTTAACCTCGTTTTTTGGTGCAAACCAATACAATTGACAGTGACTAGTGTACTAATACACCCGCGTTACTAAACAGACCTAAGAGACGTCCAATGACTCAACGTAAAGATATGGCATTTGAGTCATGATTGAGGGTTAACTGTACACAACCCATACAACATGTACATTGATTAATACATTATTAACTTTCCAGCAGTGTAGTGGGTTATGGAAAGCTGGCACTCACCATCATGATTTGAGCAAACCTTTAGAGATTGACATCAATAAATGGTCCTGACTGTATTTGCTAACTAGCTAACTAGCTACCATTATGAGACATTATGTACACTAAATGAACTCAATCAAAACAAAATCATAAAAGTGCATGAAGTTGAGTTGCAGACTAGATGACGCTCGTTATTTGTACACTAGCTAAAGGTTTCTGAAATATAAAAAATATGCACTTGAAGACACTAAAACAAAGAAGCAAAGTAAAACTTCCTCATTGGTCTTCTTCTGTCTTCATTAGTAACGTTTGGTGACCAACAGCAAGTGTTTACTGCCACCTAACGTCCGGGAGGGTAACGTGGGTTAATGACCAGTTCCGAATCATACCACCAGAGAGCAATACTGATTTACACCTTATTACGACTACAGACCAATTGTATTTTGAGTTGTGTTAATTCTGCATTAAAAATGTTATAGCGTTATTTCAATAATTTCAAACACTATTATCAACGTTTCACTCTGCTGTTCTTTGTATAATAACATTTAATTTACAGTTTATTTTTTTTACTTGAAATGAAAGAGTGTGGGTTCCCGAGTGGTGCAGCGGTCTAAGGCACTGCATCTCAGTACTAGAGATGTCATGACAGACACCCTGGTTCAAATCCAGGCTGTATCACAACCAGCTGTGATTGGTAGTCCCATAGGGCAGTGCACAATTGGCCCAGTGTTGTCTGGGTTTGGCCGTCATTGTAAATAAGAATTTGTTCTTAACTGACTTGCCAAGTTAATTAAAGGTTAAATAAAAACGGTGACCTCATTTCTGCCTACAATTAAGGCTTTTTTTACTCAGTAAAAAAACTGTTTATTAGCCTTAATTATTAGAAGAGTGGCTGGTAGAGTCAGGGAACAGCAGACAGCAAAATAAATGTTGTACATTTAACTTTAAAGGTCCACTACATATAGTTGTCGTATGAATCCGACTGTACTGGTGTTAAAACAACACTTTGGAAAGTGTTAAAAATGAAATGATGTCGCTGTGTTCCCCATTTGACTGTTAACAAGTATTCAAAGGAAGTTGATTGTCGTGTTTGCGTAGCTCATAGTCATGAAACTGCACTGTAATCCAGTAAACATTTTTTAGGGGGGTGTTTTAACACTGTATGTTGTAAAGCCCAATTTACATATTTCCCAGGGTGCCTTTTCTTTTTGAGTAAATTTAAGAGTTATAACACCCATTATTTGATTTGTTAGTGACAGAGACATGGTTGTTGTTGGATTCATTCCTTTAAAAGGCCTCACAAATACATTACTATCTATCATAAGGCCTTACGTATTGGCTTAGTTGATGGCCTAGTTTTAATCCTAACACGGTGGTGTTAGGAAACCCGTGGTCTACAGACCACATCAGGCCTGCAAGTCACATTATGCTGACTTGCAAAATGATTTGTAATTCCCATTGGATTCCAGACAGTAGGAGATTCACCTGCAACCTGCATTCAGAATGACTATCAGGGTTAGGAAACGTGATAATAAGCACTACCTAAACCATTTAAACCAGATAATAAACACATCTAACTAACCGATTGGATTAGTTTAGAAAAATGTATCTTATTTATTTTTGTGTAGCATAAGATTAAATCAATCAATGTACATGTAAAAACACAGATATCCAAAAACAATCCTTAAAGATCTACCTGCAGCCATGCATGCTGGGAAATATAATAATGATGGGTGTGGTTTTGATTGGACTGGTTTAACTCTCCACAGTGTAAAACAATAACTCTGGTTAATAACGTCAACACTGGTGGTTCTTTTACACCACTAAGTGTTAATGTTACTCTTACAGAGTCAATTTAACTCTTGAATCAATGATAGAAATGATACACTGAATAATCAACACTGATAAATATGCTCTGCGGGACCAGGCCCTCTGAAGCACGAAGCAGCTGTAATTAACGCTTCATAAATAAGGCATCATAAATATGTTATTCATGTTTTATAAGGCATCATAAATATGTTAGTAGTGTTTGAGGCATTGCAAATGTGTTGATAATGTTTAATAAGGCATCATAATGATGTTATAAATGTTTAATGCAATCTACTTAACCTCTACAGGGTCGCTCCCCACCACCACCCCAAGCCCACAAGATGGTTGAGCTAACATAGGCTAATGTGATTAGCATGAGGTTGTAATAAACAAATCAAATCCGTAGGACGTGGACGTATCTGATATGGGCAGAAACCTTAGATTCTTGTTAATCTAACTGCACTGTCCAATTTACAGCAGCTATTACAGTGAAATAATACCAGGCTATTGTTTGAGGAGAGTGCACAGTTTTGAACATGAAAATGTATTAATAAACCAAATAGGTACATTTGGGCAGTCTTGATACAACATTTTGAACATATGTGCAATGATTCATTGGATCAATCTAAAACTTTGCACATGCACTGCTGCCATCTACTGGCCAAAGTCTAAATTGCACCTGGGCTGGAATAATACATGATGGCCTTTCTCTTGCATTTCAAAGATGATGGTTTTAAAAAATGACAAAAAAAGTGCATATTTTTTTCCTTTCTTCTTATCTTTTACCAGATATAATATGTTATATTTTCCTATGTTAATTTCTCATTTCCACAAACTTCAAAGTGTTTCCTTTCAAATGGTACCAAGAATATGCATATCCTTGCTTCACGTCCTGAGCCAGTTCGATTTGATGTCATTTTAGGCGAAAAATTGAAAGAAAGGGGTGGATACATGTATGGCGCTGCATCAGCTCTCACGGTGGTAGTCCTGTCTGGTAGTCCTGTCTGGTAGTCCTGTCTGGTAGTCCTGTCTGGTAGTCCTGTCTGGTAGTCCTGTCTGGTAGTCCTGTCTGGTAGTGGCAAAAAGGGTCAATGGCCATGTGGGTGAAAGGGTTGAATATGGGACATATTTTGGATTTGCACAGGAATATCAATATCTCATTGACAAGCTTTGATCTTTTTAAAAAATGAAGAGAGAACGCAGTGACCATTTTACATGTGTACACACGCACACACACGCACGCACGCATGCACGCACGCACACACAGTCAGGCATGCACACACACACACACAGTCAGGCATGCACACACACACACACACACAGTCAGGCATGCACACACACACACACACACATGCAGGCATGCACACACACACATGCAGGCACGCACGCACGCACGCACGCACGCACACACACACACACACACACACACACACACACACACACACACACAGTCAGGCATGCACACACACAGTCAGGCATACACACACACAGTCAGGCATGCACACACACAGTCAGGCATGCACACACACAGTCAGGCATGCACACACACATACACACATGCAGGCATGCACACACACACACACATGCAGGCATGCACACACACACACACACACACACACACACACACACACACACACACACACACACACACACACACACACACACACACACACACACACACACACACACACACACACACACACACACACACACACACACACACACACACCCCCACACTCCGAGCACATACTATTCACTGACTTGATTACAGAGCCGCATTCACCTGAACCGAACTGCTGTTCTAACGTTGTTTGTTGTTAGTAAAGGACCTGGAAGCTGTCAACACGGTTACACTGACCTTCCTCCAAAATAGAACCACAAAATCAATGCCTGCTATTCTCCACAAAGTTTATACGATTTAGCTAAACTAACTCTAATAAGCAACAGCTTTTCTTTATATTTGGCAACTCAAACGGCAGGTAACAGTCCAGACACAGAGGGAACCGTTGACGTAGGGTTTTATTTCCTCCCTCAGCCCTCTGTC
>NC_060182.1:91801575-91829075 GCF_021184085.1 Oncorhynchus gorbuscha | reverse complement strand
TCCTTCTATCTCTGTCTCAACGTGATTCAAGTCTCTTTCTTTCTCTGTCTCAACGTGATTCAAGTCTCTTTCTATCTCTGTCTCAACGTGATTCAAGTCTCTTTCTATCTCTGTCTCAACGTGATTCAAGTCTCTTTCTATCTCTGTCTCAGCGTGATTCAAGTCTCTTTCTATCTCTGTCTCAGCGTGATTCAAGTCTCGTTCTGTCTCAGCGTGATTCATGTCTCGTTCTATCTCTGTCTCAACGTGATTCAAGTCTCTTTCTATCTCTGTCTCAGCGTGATTCAAGTCTCTCTTCCTAAATTCATCTCTCTTTGTCAATTCCTCTTCATTCTGTCTTTCAGATTGTTATTTATGTGACAGATTAAAAAATCCAATACAAGCACACGTGGATACAATGCATATATAAAAAAAAGTTGGAAAACGTATTTCCATTGTGGTCCTCTTGAAAACACATGAGATTTAAAATATACACTCATTATTCTAAAATGAAAACAAAATGCATAATTTCATCTATACGGAGGAAACAGTACTTTTCTTAACCTGTTTTGCCTTGAAGCATTTTGTCCATTCCTTAAGGTTTATCTTAATATTCTCCAGCGTAGGGATGGTTTTTACATTCCTCTGCATCAGTGTCAAAGAAAAAGCTTTTCCCCCAGACGTGCTCCTATAACGCAGCGGTCTAATACTGGCTCTGGTGTGATGGCTATGAGAGCTTCTAATGAACGTAGAATAACCAGACATGCTCCTATAACGCAGCGGTCTAATACTGGCTCTGGTGTGATGGCTATGAGAGCTTCTAATGAACGTAGAATAACCAGACATGCTCCTATAACGCAGCGGTCTAATATTGGCTCTGGTGTGATGGCTATGAGAGCTTCTAATGAACGTAGAATAACCAGACATGCTCCTATAACGCAGCGGTCTAATACTGGCTCTGGTGTGATGGCTATGAGAGCTTCTAATGAACTTAGAATAACCAGACATGCTCCTATAACGCAGCGGTCTAATACTGGCTCTGGTGTGATGGCTATGAGAGCTTCTAATGAACGTAGAATAACCAGACGTGCTCCTATAACGCAGCAGTCTAATACTGGCTCTGGTGTGATGGCTATGAGAGCTTCTAATGAACGTAGAATAACCAGACATGCTCCTATAACGCAGCGGTCTAATATTGGCTCTGGTGTGATGGCTATGAGAGCTTCTAATGAACGTAGAATAACCAGACATGCTCCTATAACGCAGCGGTCTAATACTGGCTCTGGTGTGATGGCTATGAGAGCTTCTAATGAACGTAGAATAACCAGACATGCTCCTATAACGCAGCGGTCTAATATTGGCTCTGGTGTGATGGCTATGAGAGCTTCTAATGAACGTAGAATAACCAGACATGCTCCTATAACGCAGCGGTCTAATATTGGCTCTGGTGTGATGGCTATGAGAGCTTCTAATGAACGTAGAATAACCAGACATGCTCCTATAACGCAGCGGTCTAATATTGGCTCTGGTGTGATGGCTATGAGAGCTTCTAATGAACGTAGAATAACTAGACATGCTCCTATAACGCAGTGGTCTAATATTGGCTCTGGTGTGATGGCTATGAGAGCTTCTAATGAACGTAGAATAACCAGACATGCTCCTATAACGCAGCGGTCTAATATTGGCTCTGGTGTGATGGCTATGAGAGCTTCTAATGAACTTAGAATAACCAAACATGCTCCTATAACACAGCGGTCTAATACTGGCTCTGGTGTGATGGCTATGAGAGCTTCTAATGAACTTAGAATAACCAAACATGCTCCTATAACACAGCGGTCTAATACTGGCTCTGGTGTGATGGCTATGACCAGACAGGTAACTGGGGGGGAAAGGTCATGTAGAATTTTAAAATGACACCAACGGTTTGATCTGCACCAACTGATCAACTGGAAGCCAGTTTAGTTCCTGGGACATGATGAGCTCTGGTGTGATGGCTATGAGAGGACTTCTAATGTCCTGGGGCTAGAATAACCAGACATGCTCCTATAACTCTGAGCCATTTGAATTTGTCTCTGGTATTATGCCAACTGAACATTCTCTCTCATTCATGGTAAACATGAGTACCAAATGTCAGAAAAAATCTGAAATATTCTGTGCACAAGAACGGTTGTCTCTTTTGAAGAAACCAACATGCTCGAACCAGCGGTCTAAGCCTGTTAGTCTGTTAGCCTGTTAGTCTGTATAGCCTGTTAGTCTAATATTGCCTGTTAGTCGTTGAGGAGCTGTTAGTGTATAACGTCTGTTAATATTGGCTGTTGAGGCTGTTAGCCTGTTAGTCTGTTAGTCTGTTAGTCTGTTAGCCTGTTAACGTCTGTGTCCTTAGCCTGGCTAGTCTGTTAGCCTGTTAGTCTGTTAGCCTCAATTAGCCTGGTAGATCTGTTAGCCTGTTAGTCTGTTAACCAGACATCTGTTAGCCTCTGTTAGCCTGTTAGTCTGTTAGTCTGTTAGTCTGTTAGCCTGTTAGTCTGTTAGCCCTTAGCCTGTTAGTCTGTTAGCCTGTTAGTCTGTTAGCCTGTTAGCCTGTTAGTCTGTTAGTCTATTAGCCTGTTAGTCTGTTAGCCTGTTAGTCTGTTAGCCTGTTAGTCTGTTAGCCTGTTAGTCTGTTAGTCTGTTAGCCTGTTAGCCTGTTAGTCTGTTAGTCTATTAGCCTGTTAGTCTGTTAGTTTGTTAGCCTGTTAGTCTGTTAGCCTGTTAGTCTATTAGCCTGTTAGCTCTTCTAATGAACTTAGCCTGTTAGCAGTTAGCCTGTTAGTCTGTTAGAATCTGTTAGTCTGTTAGTCTGTTAGTCTGTTAGTCTATTAAGTCTGTTAGCCTGTTAGCCTGTTAGTCTGTTAGCCTGTTAGTCTGTTAGCCTGTTAGTCTGTTAGTCTGTTAGTCTGTTTAGTCTATTAGCCTGTTAGTCTGTTAGTCTGTTAGTCTATTAGCCTGTTAGTCTGTTAGTCTGTTAGTTAGCCTGTTAGTCTGTTAGTCTGTTAGCCTGTTAGTCTGTTAGTCTATTAGCCTGTTAGTCTGTTAGTCTGTTAGTCTGTTAGTCTGTTAGCCTGTTAGTCTGTTAGTCTGTTAGTCTGTTAGTCTGTTAGTCTGTTAGTCTGTTAGTCTGTTAGTCTGTTAGCCTGTTAGTCTGTTAGTCTGTTAGTCTGTTAGCCTGTTAGTCTGTTAGCCTGTTAGTCTGTTAGTCTGTTAGTCTGTTAGTCTGTTAGTCTGTTAGCCTGTTAGTCTGTTAGTCTGTTAGTCTGTTAGCCTGTTAGTCTGTTAGCCTGTTAGCCTGTTAGTCTGTTAGCCTGTTAGTCTGTTAGCCTGTTAGTCTGTTAGCCTGTTAGCCTGTTAGTCTGTTAGTCTGTTAGTCTGTTAGCCTGTTAGTCTGTTAGTCTGTTAGTCTGTTAGTCTGTTAGTCTGTTAGTCTGTTAGCCTGTTAGCCTGTTAGTCTGTTAGTCTGTTAGCCTGTTAGTCTGTTAGCCTGTTAGTTAGCCTGTTAGTCTGTTAGCCTGTTAGTCTGTTAGCCTGTTAGTCTGTTAGTTTAGTCTGTTAGCCTGTTAGTCTGTTAGCTGTTAGCCTGTTAGTCTGTTAGTCTGTTAGCCTGTTAGTCTGTTAGCCTGTTAGTCTATTAGCCTGTTAGTCTGTTAGTCTGTTAGCCTGTTAGCCTGTTAGTCTGTTAGCCTGTTAGTCTATTAGCCTGTTAGTCTGTTAGTCTGTTAGCCTGTTAGTCTGTTAGCCTGTTAGTCTATTAGCCTGTTAGTCTGTTAGTCTGTTAGTCTGTTAGTCTATTAGCCTGTTAGTCTATTAGCCTGTTAGTCTGTTAGTCTGTTAGTCTGTTAGTCTGTTAGCCTGTTAGTCTGTTAGTCTGTTAGTCTGTTAGCCTGTTAGTCTATTAGCCTGTTAGTCTGTTAGTCTGTTAGTCTATTAGCCTGTTAGTCTGTTAGCCTGTTAGTCTATTAGCCTGTTAGTCTGTTAGTCTGTTAGTCTATTAGCCTGTTAGTCTATTAGTCTGTTAGTCTGTTAGTCTGTTAGTCTATTAGCCTGTTAGTCTGTTAGTCTATTAGCCTGTTAGTCTATTAGTCTGTTAGTCTGTTAGTCTATTAGCCTGTTAGTCTATTAGTCTGTTCGTCTGTTAGTCTGTTAGTCTATTAGTCTGTTAGTCTGTTAGTCTGTTAGCCTGTTAGTCTGTTAGTCTGTTAGTCTGTTAGCCTGTTAGTCTGTTAGCCTGTTAGTCTGTTACTCTGTTAGCCTGTTAGTCTGTTAGCCTGTTAGTCTGTTAGTCTGTTAGTCTGTTAGCCTGTTAGTCTGTTAGTCTGTTAGTCTGTTAGTCTGTTAGCCTGTTAGCCTGTTAGTCTGTTAGCCTGTTAGTCTGTTAGCCTGTTAGTCTGTTAGTCTGTTAGCCTGTTAGTCTGTTAGCCTGTAAGTCTGTTAGTCTATTAGCCTGTTAGTCTGTTAGTCTGTTAGCCTGTTAGTCTGTTAGCCTGTTAGCCTGTACGTCTGTTGGCCTGTTAGTCTGTTAGCCTGTTAGTCTGTTAGCCTGTTAGTCTGTTAGTCTGTTAGCCTGTTAGTCTATTAGCCTGTAAGCCTGTTAGTCTATTAGCCTGTAAGCCTGTTAGTCTGTTAGCCTGTTAGTCTGTTAGTCTGTTAGCCTGTTAGTCTGTTAGTCTATTAGCCTGTAAGCCTGTTAGTCTGTTAGCCTGTTAGTCTGTTAGCCTGTAAGCCTGTTAGTCTGTTAGTCTATTAGCCTGTAAGCCTGTTAGTCTGTTAGCCTGTTAGTCTGTTAGCCTGTAAGCCTGTTAGTCTGTTAGCCTATTAGCCTGTAAGCCTGTTAGTCTGTTAGCCTGTTAGTCTGTTAGCCTGTAAGCCTGTTAGCCTGTTAGTCTGTTAGTCTGTTGGCCTGTTAGTCTGTAAGCCTGTTAGTCTGTTAGCCTGTAAGTCTGTAAGCCTGTTAGTCTGTAAACCTGTTAGTCTGTAAGCCTGTTAGCATGTTAGCATGTTAGCCTGTTAGTCTGTTAGCCTGTTAATCTGTAAGCCTGTTAGTCTGTAAAACCGTTAGCATGTTAGCCTGTTAGCTTGTAAGCCTGTTAGCATGTAAACCTGTTAGCCTGTTATCATGTCAACCTGTTAGCCTATACGCCTGTTAGCCCATTAGCCTGTTTATTTGCAAGCTATCGTTTGTTCCTTCATGATCATACCATAACAACTTGTCTCTGACTGCTATATGTCTGATACTACAGGTGAGCCTGAACATACAAAGGAGACAGAGCTGGGGTGCGGTGAAGACGACGGCCAGAGACCGACAGAAGTGGATAACCTTTGTTGCTGCCCTAGCCATTATGATAGGGATGTGGGAGGGAGGGAGGAGCTTGAACATAAACACAAGAGGGACTAGCAATTTATGGAAAAATTATATTTATTATATTTTGTCACAACACATTTATTAAGTCGCAGAGAAGAACACTGAGCAGTCGATGGAAGGTACTGTAACATGGTAGGGTGTTGTGGTAGAGGTCAGTCTATGGAGGGTAACATGGTAGGGTGTTGTGGTAGAGAACAGTCAGTCTATGGAGGGTAACATGGTAGGGTGTTGTGGTAGAGAACAGTCAGTCTATGGAGGGTAACATGGTAGGGTGTTGTGGTAGAGAACAGTCAGTCTATGGAGGGTAACATGGTAGGGTGTTGTGGTAGAGGTCAGTCTATGGAGGGTAACATGGTAGGGTGTTGTGGTAGAGGTCAGTCTATGGAGGGTAACATGGTAGGGTGTTGTGGTAGAGAACAGTCTATGGAGGGTAACATGGTAGGGTGTTGTGGTAGAGAACAGTCAGTCTATGGAGGGTAACATGGTAGGGTGTTGTGGTAGAGAACAGTCTATGGAGGGTAACATGGTAGGGTGTTGTGGTAGAGGTCAGTCTATGGAGGGTAACATGGTAGGGTGTTGTGGTAGAGGTCAGTCTATGGAGGGTAACATGGTAGGGTGTTGTGGTAGAGAACAGTCTATGGAGGGTAACATGGTAGGGTGTTGGGTGTTGTGGTAGAGAACAGTCAGTCTATGGAGGGTAACATGGTAGGGTGTTGTGGTAGAGAACAGTCTATGGAGGGTAACATGGTAGGGTGTTGTGGTAGAGAACAGTCAGTCTATGGAGGGTAACATGGTAGGGTGTTGTGGTAGAGAACAGTCTATGTAGGGTAACATGGTAGGGTGTTGTGGTAGAGAACAGTCTATGGAGGGTAACATGGTAGGGTGTTGTGGTAGAGGTCAGTCTATGGAGGGTAACATGGTAGGGTGTTGTGGTAGAGAACAGTCTATGGAGGGTAACATGGTAGGGTGTTGTGGTAGAGAACAGTCTATGTAGGGTAACATGGTAGGGTGTTGTGGTAGAGAACAGTCTATGGAGGGTAACATGGTAGGGTGTTGTGGTAGAGAACAGAGAACAACCTTTCATATTCCAGTGATCCCTTTTGTAACAGAGACCACAGTGGAGATGCCTCATTGTCCTGTCAGTAGTGTCTCTTCATATGATTCCTTTCAATAAATACTGCACAAGTGTACAGAGCATTCGGAAAGTATTTAGAGCCCTTGATTATTCCACATTTTGTTATGTTACAGCCTTGTTATAAAATTGATTAAGTTGTCAAACTACTACAGGCCTCTGTTCTTATTGTGATTCAAGAGAAAGAAGAATAGAAAGAATGGAAACACACAGAGCCTTCAGAAAGTATTCAGACCCCTTGACTTTTCACACATTTTGTTAGGTTACAGCCTTATTCTAAAATGGACGACATTGTTTCCCCCCCTCATCAATCTACACACAATACCCAATAATGACATCACAATACCCAATAATGACATCACAATACCCAATAATGACATCACAATACCCAATAATGACACTCATCTATAAAAAAAAAAAATACTGAAATATCACATTTACATAAGTATTCAGCGATTACAACCTCGAATCTTCTTGGGTATGACGCTACAAGCTTGGCACACCTGTATTTGGGGAGTTTCTCCCATTCTTCACTGCAGATCCTCTCAAGCTCTGTCAGGTTGGAATGGGAGCGTTGCTGCACAGCTATTTTCAGGTCTCTCCAGAGATGTTATTTACTTTATTTCACCTTTTTTAACAAGGCAAGTCAGCTAAGGACAAATTCTTATTTACAAAAATTGCCTACCCCGGCCAATTGTGCGCCGGACTCCAACTCAAGGCTGGATGTGATACAGCCTGGTATCGAACCAGGGTCTGTAGTGATGCCCCTAGCACTGAGATGCAGTGCCTTAGACCGCTGCGCCACTCGAGTTTAAGTCCGGGCTCTGGCTGGGCCACTCAAGGACATTCAGAGACTTGTCCCGATGCCACTGCTGTGTTGTCTTGGCTGTGTGTTTAGGGTTGTTTTCCTGTTGGAAGGTCAACCATCAGTCTGAGGTCTTGAGTGGTCAGAAGCAGGTTTTCATCAAGGATCTCTCTGTACATTGCTCCGTTAATCTTTGCCTTGATCCTGACTAGTCTCCCAGTCCCTGCCACTGAAAAACATCCCCACAGCATGATGCTGCTGCCACCACCATGCTTCACCGTAGGGATGGTGCCAGGTTACCTCCAGACGTGACGCTTGGCATTCAGGCCAAATAGTTCAATCTTGGTTTCATCAGACCAGAGAATCTTGTTTATGTGCCGGCTGTCATGTGCCTTTCCGTCTGGTCACTCTACCACAAAGGCCTTTGGTGGAGTGCTGCAGAGATGGTTGTCCTTCTGGAAGGTTCTTCCATCTCCACAGAGGAACTCTGGAGCTCTGTCAGAGTGACCATCGGGTTCTTAGTCACCTCCCTGACCAAGGCCCTTCTCCCCCCGATTGCTCAGTTTGGCTGGGTGGCCAGCTCTATGAAGAGTCTTGGTGGTTCCAAACTTCTTCCATTTAAGAATGATGGAGTCCACTGTGTTCTTGGGGACCTTCAATGCTGCAGAATGATGGAGTCCACTGTGTTCTTGGGGACCTTCAATGCTGCAGAATGATGGAGTCCACTGTGTTCTTGGGGACCTTCAATGCTGCAGAATGATGGAGTCCACTGTGTTCTTGGGGACCTTCAATGCTGCAGAATGATGGAGTCCACTGTGTTCTTGGGGACCTTCAATGCTGCAGAATGATGGAGTCCACTGTGTTCTTGGGGACCTTCAATGCTGCAGAATGATGGAGGCCACTGTGTTCTTGGGGACCTTCAATGCTGCAGAATGATGGAGGCCACTGTGTTCTTGGGGACCTTCAATGCTGCAGAATGATGGAGTCCACTGACCTTCAATGCTGCAGAATGATGGAGGCCACTGTGTTCTTGGGGACCTTCAATGCTGCAGAATAATGGAGTCCACTGTGTTCTTGGGGACCTTCAATGTTGCAGAATGATGGAGGCCACTGTGTTCTTGGGGACCTTCAAATCTGCAGAAATGTTTTGGTAACATTCCCCAGATCTGTGCCTTGACACAATCCTGTCTCGGAAGCTCTACAGACAATTAATTCAACGGCCCAATCTCCTTCGGGCCGTCCATCAACATTAGTCTCTCAGAACCACATCAGGACCCATTCAGCCTCAGCATCTCTGTGACACTCAAACTGATAAACAGGGTTAGGATTAAGACCTCACAACACACAGGCCAAGGTCAGGGTGGACAGGAGAGGAGGGAGAGGAACCGTTGAGGAGGGAGAGAAAGGGGGATGAGGAGGAGAAGGAGAGACCTCTTCAAAGGGCCACACTGTTTACAGAGATGTCTCTCCACTTCCCCAGCTGGCAACTCCCACTCCTCTCTGGATAAAGGACCTCCATCCATCAACTGAGCCCAGACACCCCACTCCTCAACTCCCCTTTACCTCCTTCCCCACCTCTCCTTTACCTCCTCCCCACCCTCACCGCTCCCCTCACCCCCATCCCCCACCTCTCTGACCTCAGGCCCACCCTCACCCCTCTCCTGCAGCCCAGCCCACATCCCTTCTGACCGGAGGGAGGGAAACACAAACAGACCCCACAGAGCCCCAGGACAGCATCACACTTAGACCCCACAGAGCCCCAGGACAGCATCACACTTAGACCCCACAGAGCCCCAGGACAGCATCACAATTAGACCCCACAGAGCCCCAGGACAGCATCACAATTAGACCCCACAGAGCCCCAGGACAGCATCACAATTAGACCCCACAGAGCCCCAGGACAGCATCACAATAAGACCCAACCAAATCATGAGAAAACAAAAATATCATTACTTGACACATTGGAAAGGCATAAAAAAACAGAATACCTGACCACTGTCACTGACCCAAAATTAAGAAAAGCTTTGACTATGTACAGACTCAGTGAGCATAACCTTGCTATTGAGAAAGATCGCCATAGGCAGACATGGCTCTCAAGGGAAGACAGGCTATGTGCTCACTGCCCACAAAATGAGGTGGAAACTGAGCTGCACTTCCCAACCTCCTGCCCAATGTATGATCATATTAGAGACACATATTTCCCTCAGATTACACAGATTCACAAAGAATTGAAAAACAAATCCAATTTTGATAAACTCCCATATCTACTGGGTGAAATTCCACAGTGTGCCATCACAACAGCAAGATGTGTGACCTGTTGCCACAAGAAAAGGGCAACCAGTAAAGAACAAACACCATTGTAAATACAACCCATATTTATGCTTATTTATTTTCCCTTTTGTACTTTAACTATTTATTTTTGAACTTTTGTGAGTCTAATGTTTACTGTACATGTTTTGTATTGTTTATTTCACTTATGCAACATGAGCTCATGGGCTCATCGAGGGTTTGATTAGATTTACAAAAACATTTGCATTGATGTCACAGTGATTAGAGGGACATCAGAGTGTTAACAGGTTGGTAGTTAGCCTGATACCCATCCCCCTGTACCCATCTCCCTGTACCCATCCCCCTGTACCCATCTCCCTGTACCCATCCCCCTGTACCCATCTCCCTGTACCCATCCCCCTGTACCCATCCCCCTGTACCCATCTCCCTGTACCCATCTCCCTGTACCCATCCCCCTGTACCCATCTCCCTGTACCCATCCCCCTGTACCCATCTATCTGTACCCATCTCCCTGTACCCATCTATCTGTACCCATCCCCCTGTACCCATCTATCTGTACCCATCCCCTGTACCCATCTATCTGTACCCATCTCCCTGTACCCATCTCCCTGTACCCATCCCCCTGTACCCATCTATCTGTACCCATCTCCCTGTACCCATCTCCCTGTACCCATCCCCCTGTACCCATCTATCTGTACCCATCTATCTGTACCCATCTATCTGTACCCATCCCCCTGTACCCATCTATCTGTACCCATCTATCTGTACCCATCCCCCTGTACCCATCTATCTGTACCCATCCCCCTGTACCCATCTATCTGTACCCATCCCCCTGTACCCATCTATCTGTACCCATCCCCCTGTACCCATCTATCTGTACCCATCCCCCTGTACCCATCTATCTGTACCCATCCCCCTGTACCCATCTATCTGTACCCATCTCCCTGTACCCATCTCCCTGTACCCATCCCCCTGTACCCATCTATCTGTACCCATCTCCCTGTACCCATCTCCCTGTACCCATCCCCCTGTACCCATCTATCTGTACCCATCTATCTGTACCCATCTATCTGTACCCATCCCCCTGTACCCATCTATCTGTACCCATCCCCCTGTACCCATCTATCTGTACCCATCCCCCTGTACCCATCTATCTGTACCCATCCCCATGTACCCATCTATCTGTACCCATCCCCCTGTACCCATCTATCTGTACCCATCTATCTGTACCCATCCCCCTGTACCCATCTATCTGTACCCATCTATCTGTACCCATCTATCTGTACCCATCCCCCTGTACCCATCTATCTGTACCCATCCCCCTGTACCCATCTATCTGTACCCATCTCCCTGTACCCATCCCCCTGTACCCATCTATCTGTACCCATCTCCCTGTACCCATCTCCCTGTACCCATCCCCTGTACCCATCTATCTGTACCCATCTCCCTGTACCCATCTATCTGTACCCATCTCCCTGTACCCATCTCCCTGTACCCATCTCCCTGTACCCATCCCCCTGTACCCATCTCCCTGTACCCATCCCCTGTACCCATCTCCCTGTACCCATCTCCCTGTACCCATCCCCCTGTACCCATCTATCTGTACCCATCTCCCTGTACCCATCTATCTGTACCCATCTCCCTGTACCCATCTCCCTGTACCCATCTATCTGTACTCATCTCCCTGTACCCATCTCCCTGTACCCATCTATCTGTACCCATCTCCCTGTACCCATCCCCCTGTACCCATCTATCTGTACCCATCTCCCTGTACCCATCTCCCTGTACCCATCCCCCTGTACCCATCTATCTGTACCCATCTCCCTGTACCCATCTATCTGTACCCATCTCCCTGTACCCATCTCCCTGTACCCATCTATCTGTACCCATCTCCCTGTACCCATCTCCCTGTACCCATCTCCCTGTACCCATCTATCTGTACCCATCTCCCTGTACCCATTTGCACCCATCCCCCTGTACCCATCTATCTGTACCCATCTCCCTGTACCCATCTATCTGTACCCATCTCCCTGTACCCATCTCCCTGTACCCATCTATCTGTACTCATCTCCCTGTACCCATCTCCCTGTACCCATCTATCTGTACCCATCTCCCTGTACCCATCTCCCTGTACCCATCTCCCTGTACCCATTTGCACCCATCCCCCTGTACCCATCTATCTGTACCCATCTCCCTGTACCCATCTCCCTGTACACATCTATCTGTACTCATCTCCCTGTACCCAACTCCCTGTACCCATCTATCTGTACCCATCTCCCTGTACCCATTTGCACCCATCCCCCTGTACCCATCTATCTGTACCCATCTCCATGTACCCATCTCCCTGTACCCATCTATCTGTACCCATCCCCCTGTACCCATCTATCTGTACCCATCTCCCTGTACCCATCTCCCTGTACCCATCTATCTGTACCCATCCCCCTGTACTCATCTATCTGTACTCATCTATCTGTACCCAT
The DNA here is from genome assembly GCF_021184085.1 of Oncorhynchus gorbuscha. Lineage (NCBI taxonomy): Eukaryota > Metazoa > Chordata > Actinopteri > Salmoniformes > Salmonidae > Oncorhynchus > Oncorhynchus gorbuscha. The sequence goes on along the minus strand of NC_060182.1, from coordinate 91,816,995 downwards.
CCCCCTGTACCCATCCCCCTGTACCCATTTCCCTGTACCCATCTATCTGTACCCATCCCCCTGTACCCATCCCCTGTACCTATCTATCTGTACCCATCTCCATGTACCCATCTATCTGTACCCATCTCCCTGTACCCATCTCCCTGTACCCATCTATCTGTACCCATCCCCTGTACCCATCTATCTGTACCAATCTCCCTGTACCCATCTATCTGTACCCATCCCCCTGTACCCATCCCCATGTACCCATCTCCCTGTACCCATCTCCCTGTACCCATCTCCCTGTACCCATCTATCTGTACCCATCTATCTGTACCCATCCCCCTGTACTCATCCCCCTGTCCCCATCTCCCTGTACCCATCTCCCTGTACCCATCTCCCTGTACCCATCTCCCTGTACCCATCTCCCTGTACCCATCTATCTGTACCCATCTCCCTGTACCCATCTATCTGTACCCATCTATCTGTACCAATGCCCCTGTACCCATCTCCCTGTACCCATCCCCCTGTACCCATCTCCCTGTACCCATTTGCACCCATCCCCCTGTACCCATCTATCTGTACCCATCCCCCTGTACCCATCTATCTGTACCCATCTCCCTGTACCCATCTCCCTGTACCCATCTCCCTGTACCCATCTATTTGTACCCATCTCCCTGTACCCATCTCCCTGTACCCATCTATCTGTACCCATCTCCCTGTACCCATCTATCTGTACCCATCTATCTGTACCAATGCCCCTGTACCCATCCCCCTGTACCCATCTATCTGTACCCATCTCCCTGTACCCATTTGCACCCATCCCCCTGTACCCATCTATCTGTACCCATCTCCCTGTACCCATCTATCTGTACCCATCTATCTGTACCCATCCCCCTGTACCCATCTCCCTGTACCCATCCCCCTGTACCCATCTCCCTGTACCCATTTGCACCCATCCCCCTGTACCCATCTCCCTGTACCCATTTGCACCCATCCCCCTGTACCCATCTATCTGTACCCATCTCCCTGTACCCATCCCCCTGCACCCATCTCCCTGCACCCATCTCCCTGTACCCATCTCCATGTACCCATCTATCTGCACCCATCTCCCTGTACCCATCTCCCTGTACCCATTTGCACCCATCCCCCTGCACCCATCTATCTGTACCCATCTCCCTGTACCCATCTATCTGTACCCATCTATCTGTACCCATCCCCCTGTACCCATCCCCCTGTACCCATCCCCCTGTACCCATCTATCTGTACCCATCCCCCTGTACTCATCCCCCTGTACCCATCTATCTGTACCCATCCCCCTGTACCCATCACCCTGTACCCATCTATCTGTACCCATCTCCCTGTACCCATCCCCTGTACCCATCCCCCTGTACCCATCTATCTGTACCCATCTCCCTGTACCCATCTCCCTGTACCCATCCCCCTGTACCCATCCCCTGTACTCATCCCCCTGTACATATCTATCTGTACCCATCTATTTGTACCCATCTCCCTGTACCCATCTATCTGTACATATCTATCTGTACCCATCTCCCTGTACCCATCCCCCTGTACATATCTATCTGTACCCATCTCCCTGTACCCATCCCCCTGTACATATCTATCTGTACCCATCTCCCTGTACCCATCCCCCTGTACATATCTATCTGTACCCATCTATCTGTACCCATCCCCCTGTACATATACCCCTGTACCCATCCCCCTGTACCCATCCCCCTGTACCCATCCCCCTGTACCCATCCCTCTTCTCAATAGCAGCAGCACATGTGAGTGTATGAAAGTGGAGGGTGGGGGGCTTGGGGGTGAGAGGATAACTAGAACCATGTCATCCTCTCCAACTGTTCCTAACGTTCACAAACCAGTTTCTTCTGATTGAAGAGTGTATAAAGCCTCAGAAACTCAAAAATCTGGACTTTCACAACAAATACATCAGCAGCACGTTAGAATTATTTTTATTTTTCTCTTCCTGTAATGCCACAGTATGTCATTCGTGGAAGAGTATATTCCAATTGGCTGAGGAGTGAAGTGCTTGATGGTGAAGATGTCCTAAAAACACAGCATTAAGACGGGGGAACTCACATCGTTTTCCCACGCCAGAGTACACCACTGCAAGAGAGGAGCTCAACTTCACTCCATTTGGGATGGCTGGTTGCCGGCTTCCCTGATTGGAGAAATGTCCAATTTCAGTCATTAATAAACTCCGTGCCTCAATGTGACCGAACACTGAATAAGGAGGAGCTAGAGATGGGACATCCAGGAGTCCTTTTCTCCCCAAACCAACTGATAGTTAACGCTACACATATTCAGTATGTGGTCTATGCTGAAATCCAGACATAATTGGGGACCACGTGGCTCTCTCTACCCCCTCTTTCCAGCTCTTCCCCCGGTCAGGGTCTCAGTTCTCCTCCCCATCAGTACTCCCTGGCCTCCTCCAGTTGAGCCTGATGCACCTCCTCGTGTGGGTTGTCGGGACACAGCAGCCCGTTGTTGGGCGGCCTCACAGAGTGGAAGCGGCTCCAGTCCCCGTTACACAGGATCCAGGGCAACACGTCCACTTTGTAATGCAGCTCCGGCGAGAACTCAGTACTGATGAGGTTCGGAGCGCCCGCCCCTTTACCCCGCGTGATAAGCTTCGCCTGGTCGTCGTAGCAACAGTGCTGCGCGGCCAGGGTGGTGCTATTGGAGGAGATCATGGAGCGCGTGCAGAAGCGAGCGGAAGGCTTGTAAATGTCCAGGCGTTCTCTGGGGCCGGAGGCGTCGCGCCAGCGGTAGGTCTTACGCAGCGTCGTGTCGAATATGTGGACGGCGTTGTAGACGGCCTCGGACGGGTAGGAGCAGGGGCAGCTGGGTAGTTCGGTCAGCACCTTATGGAGGTACTTCTGGAGGAAGTCGTTCTTACAGCTCAGCCACTTGTCACAGCTGTCCACATCTGGGGAGGAGAGAAATCGTATAGGAGTCAATTGTATAGGAGTCAATCATGTAGGAGTCAATCGTATAGGAGCGAATCGTATAGGAGCGAATCGTATAGGAGTCAATCGTATAGGAGTCAATCGTATAGGAGTCAATCGTATAGGAGTCAATCGTATAGGAGTCAATCGTATAGGAGTAAATCGTATAGGAGTCAATCGTATAGGAGTCAATCGTATAGGAGTCAATCATATAGGAGTCAATCATATAGGAGTCAATCATGTATGAGTCAATCATATACACTGAGTGTACAAAACATTAAGAACACCTGCACTTTGCATTAAATAGACTATCCAGGTGAAAGCTATGATCTATTGTGAAGAATTACATTATTAATTAAGCTATCCCATATTTGACCGTTTAAAGAATTGTCTCTCGTTATACGTTAGTGTTTTTTCTAACCTGAAACAGACGTGTCGTTGTGGGACTGAGTCATCAGACTGGGCGTATAGCTAAAGGTCCGCTTGGGTGCGACCACAGCAGGTGACATCCTGTGGGTTTACTATCTGCAGGAAGTCGCATGTATGGAAACTTGCAGAAAGGAGCACATTATAGTGCTTTGCTGTCGTGAACAGCAGTTGGACGGTTGAGCCCTCGGGCTATCAACCTTGTGTTATCTTAAATCTGCACATACAACTAATGACCTTTTACACAATATCTACTGACTGCCGTGTTTTCAGAAAGGGGTTGTGTGTATTTTCTCTATAAAAACATTGAACCGGCACAGTTCGTTGAGCTTTTCAACTATGCACTGTTGAGTGGATAGTTGATTTTGCTAATCTTATAATAAAAGTGTTGTTTGACAGAATCTGCATTCTTTCTTCCCTTTGATTGGCTAGATATTGATTAGATATTCCACACCAGGTCCCTGTCACCTGTTGAATCCACTCTAATCAGTGTAGATGAAGGGGAGGTTACAGGTTAAACTTTTACTCTAGTGGGTTAATTCAGGGGCATTGATGTCACAGTGATGAGAGGGACATCAAAGTGTTAACAGGATTACAGGTAGCCAGCCTGTTACTCATCCCCCTGTAGTGTTTCTTGGTAGTCTTAAACAAATCTACTTTGAAACAAAAGTGTACACCTCATACACATGGTTATGGGCTTTACAAAAGAAGGCCCCTGCACCATGTCAGATATAGAGTTGAAATATATTCCATTTTGAGTTTGAATCCCAATATTACATTTTATATACAGGACCAGTCAAAGGTTTGAACACACCTACTCATTCAAGGTTTTTATTTGATTTATTTTACTATTTTCTACAGTGTAGAATAATAGTGAAGACATCACAACTATGAAATAACACATATCATGTAGTAACCAAAAAAGTGTTAAACAAATCAAAAAATATTTTGTATTTTAGATTCTTCAAAGTTGCCACCCTTTGCCTTGATGACAGCTTTGCACACTCTTGGCATTCTCTCAACCAGCTTCACCTGGAATGCTTTTCCAACCGTCTTGAAGGAGTTCCCACATATGTTGAGCACTTGTTGGCTGCTTTTCCTTCACTCTGCGGTCCAACTCATCCCAACTGGTTTGAGGTCGGGTGATTGTGGAGGCCAGGTTAACTGATGCAGCACTCCATCACACTCCTTCTTGATCAAATAGCCCTTACACAGCCTGGAGGTGAAGAGGGTCATTGTCCTGTTGAAAAACAAATTATAATCCCACTAAGCGCACACCAGATGGGATGGCGTATCGCTGCAGAATGCTGTTTAAATGTGCCTTGAATTCTAAATAAATCACTGACAGTGTCATCAAAGCACCCCCACACCATCACACCTCCTCCTCCATGCTTCACGGTGGGAACCACACATGCAGACATCATCCGTTCACCTACTCTGCATCACATAAAGACACGGCGGTTGGAACCAAAAATCAAACATTTAGACCAAAGGACAGATTTCCATCAGTCTAATGTCCATTGTTCGTGTTTCTTGCTCCAAGCAAATATCTTCTTATTATTGGTGTCCTTTAGTAGTGGTTTCTTTGCAGCAATTTGACCATGAAGGACTGATTCACGCCTTCTCTTCTGAACAGTTGATGTTGAGATGTGTGTGTTACTTGATCTCTGTGAAACATTTATTTGGGCTGCAATTTCTGAGGCTGGTGACACTAACGAATTTATCCTCTGCAGCAGAGGTAACTCTGGGTCTTCCTTTCCTGTGGCGGTCCTCATGAGAGCCAGTTTCATCATAGCACTTGATGGTTTTTGCAACTGCACTTGAAGAAACTTTCAAAGTTCTTGAAATTATCCATATTGACTGACCTTCATGTCATAAAGTAATGATGGACTGTCATTTCTCTTTTCTTATTTGAGCTGTTCTTGCCATAATATGGACCTGGTCTCTTACTAAATCGGGCTATCTTCTGTATACCACTCCTACCTTGTCACATCACAACTGATTGGCTCAAACGCATTAAGAAGGAAAGAAATTCCACAAATCAACTTTTAACAAGACATACGTGTTCATTAAAATGCATTCCAGGTGACTCATGAAGCTGGTTGAGAGAGTGCTAAGAGTGTGCAAAGCTGTCATCAAAGGCAAAGGGTGGCTATTTGAAGAATCTCAAATATAAATATTGACCAGTACTGTACATCACAGATCACTGAAATATAACCAAGCTGTTTGACAACAGCAACACTGAATTTTTGGCGGGAATAATTTTCACAAATTATGAAATTTATAAATTTTATTTGACCTTTATTTAACTAGGCAAGTCAGATGAGAACAAGGTCTTATTTTCAATGACGATGGGTTAACTGCCTTGTTCGGGGGCAGAAGGACAGATTTTTACCTAGTCAGCTTGGGGATTTGATCTTGCAACCTTTCAGTTACTCGTCCAATGCTCTAACCACTAGGCTACCCTGGCAGGTAACATTCCACCCATGAGGCCACTAGGTTATTTGACTGCAGGAAAGGGCTACAGACCAATTTTTAAACATGGGTTGTGTATGTGTGCCATTCAGAGGGTGTATGGACAGGATAACAGATTTAAGTGCCTTTGAATGGGGTATGGTAGTAGGTGCCAGGTACACCAGTTTGTGTGAAGAACTGCAACGTTGCTGTTTTCTTTTCACACTCAACAGTTTCCCATGTGTATCAATGAGGGTCCACCACCCACAGGACATCCAGCCAACTTGACACAACTTGGGTGGATTATACGTGAAGACAGCATTGATTAGCTTGAGGAAACCAGAGACAGAGAGAGACTATCCAAGCATAAAGGAGAGATTTCAGCACCTTAAAAGCCTTTACTTTAAACCGGGGGAGTGCAAAGCTCTCAAAGACAACAGAGCTCGAACAAGAGCGGGTTAAAAACTCAGTCACGTCCGTACACGCTGCCAAATAATACAATCTATGTTATAGGCTGTGTTCAAATGGGAACCTATTCATTATAAGAATGTACAGTGTATGTTCGATAGAGGATTGGGGAAAGACATTTTGTCTCTATATGTTTCCGATAGTTTTATTCTTTGATATGATTGCCCGGAGTGGAGAGAGCTATCAGCGGGGGTACTAAAAGACAAACTAAAGAAACAATTGAAGAATTTCTTGGAGGAACAGTCATGATTTCCATTGGCTGTGCAACACTCTTGGTTGAGCAATCCTTAACGAGGTGAAGGGGGTTTCTGACTCCCATAGTCCCTCTATGATTGGAGCCCCAGTAGAGCAGTTTAAACCATCCTAAATGGAACAGACCATGAAGGCCCCCTAAATACTACAACAGGCCCTGTTGACTACAGGCGCACGCACACACGCACACGCACGCACGCACGCACACGCACACGCACACGCACACGCACACACACACACACACACACACACACACACACACACACACACACACACACACACACACACACACACACACACACACACACACACATTCCAACATACGTACTTGTGTCAAGGGAGTCAGTGCCATTGGTTTTCTCCAGAGGCATCAGCTCAGTAACTGCTAGGAGGTCATCTACAGAAAGAGAGGGGAAAGAGACAATATGAAACCTGCTGAATGGAGAGCACAAGATACCACAAAAAGGAAAACAAATATGTTTCAGTGGGTAGCTGTTAAACAGTCACCACTAGCCAGCATCCGCCCAGTACCCTGCCCTGAACATTAGTCACTGTTACTAGCAGGCTACCACCTGGTACTCTACCCTGTAACTTGCAGACTGCTGCCCAATGTACATAGAGTCATTGAACACTGGTCACTTTAATAATGTTTACATATATTTGTTTGTTGTTGTATTCTTCTGGATTTGTTATGTATAGATTTTTAACATGCTAGGTATTAATGTTGGAGCTAGAAACACAAGCATTTAGCTAGGTATTAATGTTGGAGCTAGAAACACAAGCATTTAGCTAGGTATTAATGCACTAGTTGGAGCTAGAGACACAAGCATTTAGCTAGGTATTAATGCACAGTTGTTGGAGCTAGAGACACAAGCATTTAGCTAGGTATTAATGCACAGTTGGAGCTAGAAACACAAGCATTTAGCTAGGTATTAATGTATTATGCACAGTTGGAGCTAGAGACACAAGCATTTAGCTAGGTATTAATGCACAGTTGGAGCTAGAAACACAAGCATTTAGCTAGGTATTAATGCACAGTTGGAGCTAGAGACACAAGCATTTAGCTAGGTATTAATGCACAGTTGGAGCTAGAAACACAAGCATTTAGCTAGGTATTAATGTTGGAGCTAGAGACACAAGCATTTAGCTAGGTATTAATGTTGGAGCAGTTGGAGCTAGAGACACAAGCATTTAGCTAGGTAATGTTGGAGCTAATGCACAGTTGGAGCTAGAAACACAAGCATTTAGCTAGGTATTAATGTTGGAGCACAGTTGGAGCTAGAAACACAAGCATTTAGCTAGGTATTAATGTTGGAGCTAGAGACACAAGCATTTAGCTAGGTATTAATGCACAGTTGGAGATAGAGACACAAGCATTTAGCTAGGTATTAATGTTGGAGCTAGAGACACAAGCATTTAGCTAGGTATTAATGTTGGAGCTAGAAACACAAGCATTTAGCTAGGTATTAATGTTGGAGCTAGAGACACAAGCATTTAGCTAGGTATTAATGTTGGAGCTAGAAACACAAGCATTTAGCTAGGTATTAATGTTGGAGATAGAAACACAAGCATTTAGCTAGGTATTAATGTTGGAGATAGAAACACAAGCATTTAGCTAGGTATTAATGCACAGTTGGAGCTAGAGACACAAGCATTTAGCTAGGTATTAATGTTGGAGCTAGAGACACAAGCATTTAGCTAGGTATTAATGCACAGTTGGAGAGAACACAAGCATTTAGCTAGGTATTAATGTTGGAGCTAGAGACACAAGCATTTAGCTAGGTATTAATGTTGGAGCTAGAGACACAAGCATTTAGCTAGGTATTAATGTTGGAGCTAGAGACACAAGCATTTAGCTAGGTATTCATGTTGGAGCTAGAGACACAAGCATTTAGCTAGGTATTAATGTTGGAGATAGAAACACAAGCATTTAGCTAGGTATTAATGTTGGAGCTAGAGACACAAGCATTTAGCTAGGTATTAATGTTGGAGCTAGAAACACAAGCATTTAGCTAGGTATTAATGTTGGAGCTAGAGACACAAGCATTTAACTAGGTATTACTGTTGGAGCTAGAGACACAAGCATTTAGCTAGGTATTAATGTTGGAGATAGAAACACAAGCATTTAGCTAGGTATTAATGTTGGAGATAGAAACACAAGCATTTAGCTAGGTATTAATGCACAGTTGGAGCTAGAGACACAAGCATTTAGCTAGGTATTAATGTTGGAGCTAGAGACACAAGCATTTAGCTAGGTATTAATGCACAGTTGGAGCTAGAGACACAAGCATTTAGCTAGGTATTAATGTTGGAGCTAGAGACACAAGCATTTAGCTAGGTATTAATGTTGGAGCTAGAGACACAAGCATTTAGCTAGGTATTAATGTTGGAGCTAGAGACACAAGCATTTAGCTAGGTATTAATGTTGGAGCTAGAGACACAAGCATTTAGCTAGGTATTAATGCACAGTTGGAGCTAGAGACACAAGCATTTAGCTAGGTATTAATGCACAGTTGGAGCTAGAAACACAAGCATTTAGCTAGGTATTAATGCACAGTTGGAGCTAGAAACACAAGCATTTAGCTAGGTATTAATGCACAGTTGGAGCTAGAAACACAAGCATTTAGCTAGGTATTAATGCACAGTTGGAGCTAGAGACACAAGCATTTAGCTAGGTATTAATGTTGGAGCTAGAGACACAAGCATTTAGCTAGGTATTAATGTTGGAGCTAGAGACACAAGCATTTAGCTAGGTATTAATGTTGGAGCTAGAGACACAAGCATTTAGCTAGGTATTAATGTTGGAGCTAGAGACACAAGCATTTAGCTAGGTATTAATGTTGGAGATAGAAACACAAGCATTTAGCTAGGTATTAATGCACAGTTGGAGCTAGAGACACAAGCATTTAGCTAGGTATTAATGCACAGTTGGAGCTAGAGACACAAGCATTTAGCTAGGTATTAATGCACAGTTGGAGCTAGAAACACAAGCATTTAGCTAGGTATTAATGCACAGTTGGAGCTAGAAACACAAGCATTTAGCTAGGTATTAATGCACAGTTGGAGCTAGAGACACAAGCATTTAGCTAGGTATTAATGCACAGTTGGAGCTAGAAACACAAGCATTTAGCTAGGTATTAATGCACAGTTGGAGCTAGAAACACAAGCATTTAGCTAGGTATTAATGCACAGTTGGAGCTAGAAACACAAGCATTTAGCTAGGTATTAATGCACAGTGTTTTAGCTAGGTATTAATGCTTGGAGCTAGACACAAGCATTTAGCTAGGTATTAATGCACAGTTGGAGCTAGAAACACAAGCATTTAGCTAGGTATTAATGTTGGAGCTAGAGACACAAGCATTTAGCTAGGTATTAATGTTGGAGCTAGAAACACAAGCATTTAGCTAGGTATTAATGCACAGTTGGAGCTAGAAACACAAGCATTTAGCTAGGTATTACTGTTGGAGCTAGAGACACAAGCATTTAGCTAGGTATTACTGTTGGAGCTAGAAACACAAGCATTTAACTAGGTATTACTGTTGGAGCTAGAGACACAAGCATTTAGCTAGGTATTACTGTTGGAGCTAGAGACACAAGCATTTAGCTAGGTATTAATGTTGGAGCTAGAGACACAAGCATTTAGCTAGGTATTACTGTTGGAGCTAGAGACACAAGCATTTAGCTAGGTATTACTGTTGGAGCTAGAGACACAAGCATTTAGCTAGGTATTATTGTTGGAGCTAGAGACACAAGCATTTAGCTAGGTATTACTGTTGGAGCTAGAGACACAAGCATTTAGCTAGGTATTACTGTTGGAGCTAGAGACACAAGCATTTAGCTAGGTATTAATGTTGGAGCTAGAGACACAAGCATTTAGCTAGGTATTACTGTTGGAGCTAGAGACACAAGCATTTAGCTAGGTATTACTGTTGGAGCTAGAGACACAAGCATTTAGCTAGGTATTACTGTTGGAGCTAGAGACACAAGCATTTAGCTAGGTATTACTGTTGGAGCTAGAGACACAAGCATTTAGCTCGGTATTACTGTTGGAGCTAGAAACACAAGCATTTAACTAGGTATTACTGTTGGAGCTAGAGACACAAGCATTTAGCTAGGTATTACTGTTGGAGCTAGAAACACAAGCATTTAGCTAGGTATTACTGTTGGAGCTAGAGACACAAGCATTTAGCTAGGTATTACTGTTGGAGCTAGAAACACAAGCATTTAGCTAAGTATTACTGTTGGAGCTAGAGACACAAGCATTTAGCTAGGTATTACTGTTGGAGCTAGAAACACAAGCATTTAACTAGGTATTACTGTTGGAGCTAGAGACACAAGCATTTATTATTACTGTTGGAGCTAGAAACACAAGCATTTAGCTTGTTGGAGCTAGAGACACAATCATTTCGTTGCACCTGAGATATTATCTGTAAATCTGTGTACGCAACCAATAAACGTATATTTTTTATTTGATGATTAGCTGTGGATATATGACCGGCGTGAATATCTGTGCCCACACACACACACACACACACACACACACACACACACACAATCTCCTCTACCCTCCAGCTCTGTGGTACAAGCCTCCATTGAGCGCCACGAAACAGCCATAGAGCTGTGTACACACCAGGACTCCTCAGGGGAGCAACAAGCAGGCAGCTCACTACTCAACACAGGAGTCCCAGCTGGACTGCATCCAAGTCCCACTTGCACTGAGCACATTCCACTGATATAAAGAGCCTTGTACTGGAAGCATCAGGCTGACCCATCAGGAAGAGCCTACTGGTACGATCACTGTACAAGACACACAAGCAACTGACCGGTAAATATCGTTTCAACACTTATGAAGTCCTTTGGCATCAGTGATCATGAAGGAAAGGAGACAGATGCTATTTGGAACTACTGGGACACAACCAGAGACACAGCCATTATTGATGATGTCATCCAGGCCATTAAGATGACATCACCCAGGGTATTATTGATGACATCACCCAGGGTATTATTGATGACATCACCCAGGGTATTATTGATGACATCACCCAGGGAATTATTGATGACATCACCCAGGGTATTATTGATGACATCACCCAGGGTATTATTGATGACATCACCCAGGGAACATCACCCATTGATGACATCACCCAGGGTATTATCGATGACATCACCCAGGGTATTATTGATGACGTCACCCAGGGTATTATTGATGACATCACCCAGGGTATTATTTACATTTACATTTACATTTAAGTCATTTAGCAGACGCTCTTATCCAGAGCGACTTACAAATTGGTGCATTCACCTTATGACATCCAGTGGAACAGCCATTTTACAATAGTGCATCTAAATCTTTTAAGAAGGGATAATATAATAATAATAATAATAATATATGCCATTTAGAGAAGGATTACAGTTTATCCCATTATTGATGACGTCACCCACCCAGGGAATTATTGATGACGTCACCCAGGGAATTATTGATGACATCACCCAGGTTTCTATCTCACCTGGGCATCTGTCCAGTTCGCAGGTCATCACCCAGACTCTGGTCGCTGTGCATGCGTAACCACAGGAACGGATACGCTTCTGGTTGCCGCAGGTAACGCTGCATGGCGACCAGTCACTCCACTCTTCCTCCTCGTACTCTGAGATGGAGGGATGAGAGGGGGGGATGTATTTAAAGCCTTGTTCACATTGTCAGTTTGAAGTGACTCAGGTTGTAATGTAACAAAATGAGGAAAAAGTCAAGGGGTCTGAATACTTTCCGAATGCATTGTACATAAACTCAGCAAAAAAAGAAACGTCCCTGTTTCAGGACCCTGTCTTTCAAAGATAATTCATAAAAATCCAAATAACTTCACAGATCTTCATTGTAAAGGGTTTAAACACTGTTTCCCATGCTTGTTCAATGAACCATAAACAATTAATGAACATGCACCTGTGGAACAGTTGTAAAGGGCACATCGAAGACACGAACAGCTTACACTAACAGCTTACAATTAAGGTCACAGGTATGAAAACTTAGGACACTAAAGACGCCTTCCTACTGACTCTGAAAAACACCAAAAGAAAGATGCCCAGGGTCCCTGTTCATCTGCATGAACGTGCCTTAGGCATGGTGCAAGGAAGCATGAGGACTGCAGATGTGGCCAGGGCAATAAGTTGCCATGTCCATACTGTGAGACGCCTAAGACAGTGCTACAGGGAGACAGGATGGACAGCTGATTGTCCTCGCAGTGGCAGACCACGTGTAACAACACCTGCACAGGATCGGTACATCAGAACATCACACCAACAACTTCCCGGGACAGGTCCCTCCACAGGACAGAGACAAAGGCACCAACAACTTCCCAGAGTTACACAGAGGGAGGAACGAACAATCCCTCCAACAGTGCGCAGAGACAAAGACAGAGAGAAGGCAGACAGAGAGAGACAGAGAGAAAGAGATAGAGAGAGGACAGAGAGAGACAGATAGAGACAGAAGACAGAGCGGAGACAGAGAGAAGACTCTGAGATTAAATAGACTGTCACGCTCCTATCCTGCCTTGGCATAGTCTCTGAGATGAAATAGACTGTCACGCTCCTATGCTGCCTTGGTATAGTCTCTGAGATTAAATAGACTGTCACGCTCCTATCCTGCCTTGGTATAGTCTCTGAGATTAAATTAGACTGTCACGCTCCTATCCGGCCTTGGCATAGTCTCTGAGATTAAATAGACAGAGAGAAGACAGATAGAGACAGATAGAAGACAGATATGGACAGATAGAAGACAGAGAGAGACAAAGAGAGTGACAGAGAGAGACAGAGAGAGACAGAGAGAGACAAAGAGAGAGACAAAGAGAGAGACAGAGAGAGACAGAGAGAAGACAGATAGAAGACAGAGAGAAGACAGATAGAGACAGAGAGAAGACATTGGCTTATGAATTACAGGGGATAGAGACAGAGAGAGACAAAGATAGAAGACAGAGAGAAGACAGAGACAGAGAGAAGCCAGAGCGGAGACAGATAGAAGACAGAGAGGAGACAAAGGGAGACAGAAGAGAGAAGACAGAGACGGAGACAGAAGAAGACAGAGAGAAGACAGAGAGGACAGATAGAAGACAGAAGACAGATGAGACAGACAGATGAAGACAGACAGAGAAGACAGAGAGAAGACAGAGAGGACAGATAGAAGACAGACAGAGAGACAGATGAAGACAGAGAGAAGACAGAGAAGACAGATAGAAGACAGAGAGGACAGATAGAAGACAGACAGAGAGAAGACAGATAGAGACAGAGAGAAGACAGAGCGATAACAACAGTGGCTGATTTTGCTCTCTATTTAGGAGGTGGATTCAGGTTCATAAAAAATATATTACTGTACTCAAAGATCTGGAAATTGCCTTTAACATTCCTCACACGGGGCATCAATATTAATTGTTGTTTTTGAACAATTTAAAAGTAAATGCTACAGACATCACTTCTATGCAAAAGACAAATTGTTGGTTAATATTTTCTTTATCAACACTTGATGGTGTTTCTATCACCTGCCTTGGTATGGTCTCTGAGATTAAATAGACTGTCACGCTCCTATCCTGCCTTGGTATAGTCTCTGAGATGAAATAGACTGTCACGCTCCTATCCTGCCTTGGTATGGTCTCTGCTGTAAACTGATCTAGGACCTGCCAAGTAAAGTGAATCTCCTTAACAGAGACAGACACCAACCTGCTGTAAACTGATCTAGGACCTGCCAAGTAAAGTGAATCTCCTTAACAGAGACAGACACCAACCTGCTGTAAACTAATCTAGGACCTGTCTCTGTCTTAGTTAGACTCCTTCCCAACACCAGAGAATTGTGAACTGTTCCGTTTCCACAAAGAAGTTAACGATGTGGGACTAAATTAATATTGCATATTTTTCAGGAAAGTATGATGTCACTAATGATTAGGCTGCTGCCAACCAGCTGGCAGCTTAGGATGTGTGTGTGGGAATTGTGTGTGTGGACGTGCCACTTTAAACCTCCTTATAAGTGTGTATGCTTGCATGTACCAGTCTCATCTCATATGTGTGTATGTGTGTGTGTGTGTGTGTATGTGCCAGCTGTGTGTATGTGCCAGCGTGTGTGTGTGTGTATGTGCCACTGTGTGTGTGTGTGTGTGTGTGTGGTGTGTGTGTGTATGTGCCATTCGTGTGTGTGTGTGTATGTTTCCCCTTAGCGTGTGTATGTGCCAAGTGTGTATGTGCCAGCGTGTGTGTGTGTATGTGCCAGCATGTGTGTGTGTCACATTACCATGTGACAGCTAAAATTTGTGTGTGTGAAACTGTGCCAGCGTGTGTGTGTGTGCCAGCGTGTGTGTGTATGTGCCAGCGTGTGTGTGTCCAGCGTGTGTGTATGTGCCAGCGTGTGTGTGTGTGTATGTAGCCTGCGTAAAGTGTGTTCCAGCGTGTGTGTTTGCAACCTGTGTGTGTGTGTGTGTTTATGTGTGCCAGCGTGTGTGTGTGTGTGCCAGTGTCCAGCGTATGTGTGTGTATGTGCCAGCGTGTGTGTGTGTGTGTATGTGCCAGAGTGTGTGTGTGTGTGTGTGTATGTGCCAGTGTGTGTGTGTATGTGCGTGTGTATGTGCCAGCGTGTGTGTATGCCAGCGTGTGTATGTGCTAGCGTGTGTGTATGTGCCAGCGTGTGTGTATGTGCCAGTGTGTGTTTGTGTGTGTGTTTTGCTAGCGTGTGTTTGTGTGTGTGTGTGTTTGTGTGTGTTTGCGTGTGTGTGTGTTTGCATGTGTGTCTGTTTGTGTGTGTGTGTGTCGTGTGTGTGTGTTTGCGTGTGTGTGTTTGCGTGTGTGTGTGTTGCGTGTGTGTGTTTGCGTGTGTTGTGTTTGCGTGTGTGTGTGTTTT
>NC_060182.1:91674075-91799075 GCF_021184085.1 Oncorhynchus gorbuscha | reverse complement strand
AGGGAGGATGAGGCAGGGCGGATGAGGCAGGGAGGATGAGGCAGGGAGGATGAGGCAGGGAGGATGAGGCAGGGAGGATGAGGGAGGGAGGGAGGGAGGATGGATGAGGGAGGGAGGGAGATAGGATGAGGCAGGGAGGATGAGGCAGGGCGGATGAGGCAGGGAGGATGAGGCAGGGAGGATGAGGCAGGACGGATGAGGCAGGATGAGGGAGGATGAGGGAGATAGAATAAGGAGGGAGGATGAGACAGGGAGAATGAGGCAAGGAGGGAGATAGGATGAGGCAGGGAGGATGAGGCAGGGAGGATGAGGGAGGATGAGGGAGGATGAGGGAGATAGAATAAGGAGGGAGGAAGAGACAGGGAGAATGAGGCAAGGAGGGAGATAGGATGAGGCAGGGAGGATGAGGGAGGGAGGATGAGGCAGGGAGGATGAGGGAGGGAGGATGAGGGAGGGAGGATGAGGGAGGGAGGATGAGGGAGATAGAATAAGGCAGGGAGGATGAGGGAGGGAGTTGACATGTTTATGTAGGTGACCTTTAAAGAACAGCGGGTCAGAGAGAGGGGGTCAGAGAGAGGAGGGTCAGAGAGAGGGGGTCAGAGAGAGGAGGGTCAGAGAGAGGGGGTCAGAGAGAGGGGGTCAGAGAGGAGGGTCAGAGAGGTCAGAGAGAGGGGGGTCAGAGAGAGGGGGTCAGAGAGGGGGGTCAGAGAGAGGAGGGTCAGAGAGGGTCAGAGAGAGGGGGTCAGAGAGAGGGGGTCAGAGAGAGGAGGGTCAGAGGGTCAGAGAGAGGGGGTCAGAGGGGGGGTCAGAGAGAGGGGGTCAGAGAGAGGGGGTCAGAGAGAGGGGGGTCAGAGAGGGGGGTCAGAGAGAGGAGGGTCAGAGGGTCAGAGAGAGGAGGGGTCAGAGAGAGGGGGTCAGAGGTCAGAGAGGGGGGAGAGAGGGGGTCAGAGAGAGGGGGTCAGGGTCAGAGGGTCAGAGAGAGGGAGGGTCAGAGAGAGGAGGGTCAGAGAGGGGGGTCAGAGAGAGGAGGGTCAGAGAGAGGGGGTCAGAGAGAGGAGGGTCAGAGGGTCAGAGGGTCAGAGGGTCAGAGAGAGGAGGGTCAGAGAGGGAGGGTCAGAGAGAGGAGGGTCAGGGGGTCAGAGAGGGAGGGTCAGAGAGGGGGGAGGGTCAGAGAGGTCAGAGGAGGAGGGTCAGAGGGGGTCAGAGAGGGAGGGTCAGAGAGAGGGTCAGAGGGTCAGAGGGGGAGGGTCAGAGAGAGGGGGTCAGAGAGAGGAGGGTCAGTGAGGAGGGTCAGAGGGGGGTCAGAGAGAGGGGGTCAGAGAGGGGGGTCAGAGGGTCAGAGGGAGGGGGTCAGAGAGAGGGGGTCAGAGGGGGGGTCAGAGGGTCAGAGGGTCAGAGGGTCAGAGAGGGGGGTCAGAGAGAGGGGGTCAGAGAGAGGGGGTCAGAGAGAGGAGGGTCAGAGAGAGAGGGTCAGAGAGAGGAGGGTCAGAGAGAGGGGGTCAGAGAGAGGAGGGTCAGAGGGTCAGAGAGAGGAGGGTCAGAGAGAGGGGGTCAGAGAGAGGAGGGTCAGAGGTCAGAGAGAGGAGGGTCAGGGTCAGAGAGAGGGGGTCAGAGGAGGGGGTCAGAGGGAGGGGGTCAGAGAGAGGGGGGTCAGAGGAGGGGGTCAGAGAGAGGGGGTCAGAGAGAGGAGGGTCAGAGAGAGGGGGTCAGAGAGAGGAGGGTCAGAGAGGGAGGGTCAGAGAGAGGAGGGTCAGAGGGGGTCAGAGGGGGGGTCAGAGAGAGGGGGTCAGAGGGTCAGAGGGTCAGAGGGTCAGAGGTCAGAGGGGGGGGTCAGAGGGGGTCAGAGGGTCAGAGAGGAGGGTCAGAGGGGGGTCAGAGGGTCAGAGGGTCAGAGGGTCAGACAGAGGGGGTCAGAGGGTCAGAGAGAGGGGGTCAGAGAGAGGGGGTCAGAGAGGGGGGTCAGAGGAGGGGGGTCAGAGGGAGGGGGTCAGAGAGAGGGGGTCAGGGGGGGTCAGAGGGTCAGAGGGGAGGGTCAGAGGAGAGAGAGGAGGGTCAGAGGGTCAGAGAGGAGGGTCAGAGAGGGGGGTCAGAGAGAGAGAGGGTCAGAGAGGGAGGGTCAGAGAGGGGGTCAGAGAGAGGGGGTCAGAGAGGGGGGGTCAGAGAGAGGGGGTCAGAGAGAGGGGGTCAGAGGGTCAGAGGGGGGGTCAGAGAGAGGGGGTCAGAGGGTCAGAGGGTCAGAGGGTCAGAGAGAGGGGGTCAGAGGGTCAGAGGGTCAGAGGGTTAGAGGGTCAGAGGAGGGGGGTCAGAGGGTCAGAGGGTCAGAGGAACAGAGGGTCAGAGAGAGGGGGTCAGAGGGTCAGAGGGTCAGAGGGTCAGAGGGTCAGAGAGAGGGGGGTCAGAGGGTCAGAGGGTCAGAGGAACAGAGGGTCAGAGAGAGGGGGGTCAGAGGGTCAGAGGGTCAGAGGGTCAGAGGGTCAGGGGTCAGAGGGTCAGAGGGTCAGAGGGTCAGAGGAACAGAGGGTCAGAGAGAGGAGGGGGGAGGGGTATCACTGTCTCTGAGCCCCACGGAGGAAACTGTCACAACGAAAACATCTGACAGCTCGCTGCATACATGCCCTGGCCCTGGCACCTGACCCCTGACCCAGAATCATACATAAACACCAGCCCTCTCTCAGACCTGTGATAAGGGACACCAAACAAACAGGAGTAGCCCGCTTCAACAATAGAGACATACAGTAGCAGTACACAAGCCAATACTTTCTCTTAGAAAACTACTCTAGCCATTATGGAAGAAACTAAAGAGACAAAACTTCTTTTTTTTTTAAAGGTTTTCCTTTTGAAAACGATGTGTCATAGTTATTAGGCATAAACACGAGTGGCAAAATTGACTGTAAATAGAATAATTTGGGTCATGAAGTCAGTCTCGTCCAAAACCGAGTTTGGAACCTGAGTGCATCACAACGGGTTTTGGATGACAGTGGCACCTTGTTTTCTGGGATAAAGACTTGTCAGGTTCGCTTTCCACGGCCCGCTGACCACGGCCGGTCGGAGACTTCTCCTTTGGATGACCAATGGAATGGTTGAAAATGTGCAAACCCGGCCCACCCGGGACACAGGGTCACTCAACATGTAATCGCCCACTGAAAAGCCTTCCCCAGACCACATGTGGTTGGTACTTGCCCTTCCCACACGACAAAAATACTACTGTTTTCTGTGGAATATTACAGCATTTACTATGGAATTCTATAATAAAATGTATTATACTGTAGAATACTATACACAACACTGTAGTAGCGCTGGATCATGTGTAGTACTTGCTATAGAATGTTGTAGTATAATGTAGAATACTATAGTAAATACAGTACTACAGTGATGTCCGCAAAAACAGTTTGTACTACGGTATCTAATTTGAATATACCCTTCCCATATCGAGGTCGTTTTAAATCAAGCATCACAATACGGAGTTGAGCATTCGATTTGGGTGCTGGAAGGGTTAAAGACAACCCCCAGCTCCGCTAAAACCAATGGGTATGTACACATTCTTATTCATTCCTTTACACTTGTGTGTATTAGGTAGTTGTTGTGGAATTGTTAGATGACTTGTTAGATATTACTGCACTGTCGGGAACTAGAAGCACAAGCATTAGTATCTGCTCACCATGTGTATGTGACCAATACAATTTGATTTGATTATTCCACACAGGTCTATCGTCAGAGTTATACAGCAAGAAACCGCATGCTTTTCGTGATCAATAAACATCAATTGATCATGTGTTTTCAGATACTTGAAGGTAAGCAAATCCATTTGGCATGCAGCTAGCGAAGGAAACAATGTGTCATTTAGCTTTTTGTCATCGGACATTAGGCTTTTGGAAAAGAGCTTGATATCGGCAAGTCCTCGTCCTGGTAAAGTAGCCAGTCGGACTACTGTCATCACCACTATTTGACGGAAAGCAAATCAAACAACATTTGGATATAGTCATCTAGTTTATCCTCTGAAAGTTAGCTTGTTACCTAGCTATATATATATATATATTTTTTATTTTTAACCTTTATTTAACCAGGCAAGTCAGTTAAGAACACATTCTTATTTTCAATGACGGCCTAGGAACAGTGGGTTATCTGCCTGTTCAGGGGCAGAATGACAGATTTGTACCTTGTCAGCTCGGGGGTTTGAACTCGCAACCTTCCGGTTAATCATGTCTGTTAGCAGCAATCGTGATTAAACACTCGAAGAGGGGATCATGTTAGCTAACTTCGCTAGGTAGTCCTACGTTGGTTAGAGAAAAACAATACATTAGGTCTACTTACCACTACGATCAGCCTACTGTACAATGTTTCTACCGGTAACTTGCAAAATAAACATCATCGGCGAACGGTACATCGACAAAATGTGTTCTTCTGCTGCTTGACAGGCGGAGCCCACAAAGGATGGGAAATGAACCTAAACCCCTTCACACCTGTCAGGTATAGTTGACTTTTATTACCATTAATATTCAATTAATGGTGGCCAATTTTGAGAGATATCGTGAGGCTACCCTCACCTATCTGAAAGTACATTGATGTTTACTGACCATGAAAAGCAGTTTCAGTAACTAATGTATAAGCTAAATGTGCCCAGTTGTTTTGCATGGAATAATCAGAAATGTGTAGTTTTTACTATGTCCAATAGTTGATGATACAGTATTACAACCAAATAGTTAACATTTATTGAATAATCCTGAGAAAAGGGCATGGGGGGTGTCTCCTTGCCCCCCAGATGGCAAATCAAACACTCTGCACGTTATTGTGACGTTTTAATGATATTGACCTATAAACCATATCTTGTGTTTTTGCTGTTCAGACCCCAGTCCTAATCAATCTACAGGTTATAGCAGAAGATCAGAAATCTCTGTTCAGACCCCAGTCCTAATCTACCTACAGGTTATAGCAGAAGATCAGAAATCTCTGTTCAGACCCCAGTCCTAATCTACCTACAGGTTATAGCAGAAGATCAGAACTCTCTGTTCAGACCCCAGTCCTAATCTACCTACAGGTTATAGCAGAAGATCAGAAATCTCTGTTCAGACCCCAGTCCTAATCTACCTACAGGTTATAGCAGAAGATCAGGTTAAATCAGACCCCAGTCCTAATCTACCTACAGGTCTCTCTGTTCAGACCCCAGTCCTAATCTACCTACAGGTTATAGCAGAAGATCAGAACTCTCTGTTCAGACCCCAGTCCTAATCTACCTACAGGTTATAGCAGAAGATCAGAAATCTCTGTTCAGACCCCAGTCCTAATCTACCTACAGGTTATAGCAGAGAGCAGAAGATCAGAACTCTCTGTTCAGACCCCAGTCCTAGTCTACCTACAGGTTATAGCAGAAGATCAGAACTCTCTGTTCAGACCCCAGTCCTAATCTACCTACAGGTTATAGCAGAGAGCAGAAGATCAGAACTCTCTGTTCAGACCCCAGTCCTAATCTACCTACAGGTTATAGCAGAAGATCAGAAATCTGTTCAGACCAGAATCTACCTACAGGTTATAGCAGACTCTAGGTTATAGCAGAAGATCAGAACTCTCTGTTCAGACTCCAGTCCTAATCTACCTACAGGTTATAGCAGAAGATCTGAAACTCTCCGTTCAGACCCCAGTCCTAATCTACCTACAGGTTATAGCAGAGAGCAGAAGATCAGAACTCTCTGTTCAGACCCCAGTCCTAATCTACCTACAGGTTATAGCAGAGAGCAGAAGATCAGAACTCTCTGTTCAGACCCCAGTCCTAATCTACCTACAGGTTATAGCAGAGAGCAGAAGATCAGAACTCTCTGTTCAGACCCCAGTCCTAATCTACCTACAGGTTATAGCAGAGAGCAGAAGATCAGAACTCTCTGTTCAGACCCCAGTCCTAATCTACCTACAGGTTATAGCAGAGAGCAGAAGATCAGAACTCTCTGTTCAGACCCCAGTCCTAATCTACCTACAGGTTATAGCAGAAGATCTGAAACTCTCCGTTCAGACCCCAGTCCTAATCTACCCACAGGTTATAGCAGAAGAATGGAAATCTCTGTTCAGACCCCAGTCCTAATCTACCTACAGGTTATAGCAGAAGATCAGAACTCTCTGTTGTTCAGACCCCAGTCCTAATCTACCTACAGGTTATAGCAGAAGATCTGAAACTCTCCGTTCAGACCCCAGTCCTAATCTACCTACAGGTTATAATAGAAAATGTGCACTTTTTGTATTTCTCCAGTAGGTTTCCTGAAGAAAAAAGCCTCCACTTCTATGTCAAATGGATTAAAACAAAAACACTATAGTAGATATGACAGTATACTACAGTCTGTAAAACACTATAGTAAATTGAATGAAAACAAGTCTAATTCTAGCAGTGTTCCTTTAAGAGGATGTTATTTGCAGGGTATCTTCCAGGTAGGTACTGGTGCTACACATCACATTGTTAAGCATTGTAACTTAATACTGCTGAATTGTTCCTTTTTCATCCGCATTTCAATATAATTACAACAAAAACATTTAAACATAAAAAACTTACCATAGTTTTCCTTGGAGTCCCATCCTTTGTTGTTTCTCCAGTGGCTCCTCCAGTCTCCCCCTACCCCCACCCCGGTCCCAGTCCCCCCGGTCTTCAACCCAGCCCCTGTCCCAGTCCCTCCGGTCTTCACCCCCACTCCTGTCCCAGCCCCTCCGGTCTTCACCCCAGACCCTGTCCCAGCCCCCCGGTCTTCACGCCAGCCTCTGTCCTACTAGTCCCCCGGTCTTCACCCCAGTCCCTGTCCTAGTCCCCCCGGACTTCAACCCAGTCCCAGCCTCATTCCCCCGATCACCGCCCCAGTCCCCCGGTCTCCACCCCAGCCCCAGCCCCAGGCCCAGTCCCCCGGTCTCCACCCCAGCCCCAGCCCCAGTCCCCCGGTCTCCACCCCAGCCCCAGTCCCCCGGTCTCCACCCCAGTCCCCCGGTCTCCACCCCAGTCTCCCCGGTCTCCACCCCAGTCCCGCCGGTCTCCACCCCAGCCCCAGCCCCAGCCCCATTCCCCCGGTCTCCACCCCAGTCCCCCGGTCTCCCCGGTCTCCACCCCAGTCCCGCCCGTCTCCACCCCAGCCCCATTCCCCCGGTCTCCACCCCAGTCCCCCGGTCTCCACCCCAGTCTCCCGGTCTCCACCCCAGTCTCCCGGTCTCCACCCCAGTCCCGCCGGTCTCCACCCCAGTCCCCCCGGTCTCCACCCCAGTCCCCCGGTCTCCACCCCAGTCCCCCGGTCTCCACCCCAGTCCCCCGGTCTCCACCCCAGCCCCAGTCCCCCGGTCTCCACCCCAGTCCCCCGCCCGGTCTCCACCCCAGTCTCCCGGTCTCCACCCCAGTCCCCCGGTCTCCACCCCAGTCTCCCCGGTCTCCACCCCAGCCCC
This sequence comes from Oncorhynchus gorbuscha, assembly GCF_021184085.1. NCBI lineage: Eukaryota > Metazoa > Chordata > Actinopteri > Salmoniformes > Salmonidae > Oncorhynchus > Oncorhynchus gorbuscha. The sequence goes on along the minus strand of NC_060182.1, from coordinate 91,791,674 downwards.
CCGCTCGCCCGGTCTCCACCCCAGTCTCCCCGGTCTCCACCCCAGTCTCCCCGGTCTCCACCCCAGCCGCCCCGGTCTCCACCCCAGTCCCCCGGTCTCCACCCCAGTCCCCCGGTCTCCACCCCAGTCCCTCTGGTCCCACTAAGCTCAGGTTCCTGTTCCTCAGGGTCATAGTTGTAGTCCTCTGTGGGCTGCTCCTGTTCCTGTTCTTCCGGGCTGGCCCTGCCGCCTTGCCCACTCTCAGTCTCAGCTTGTTCCGGGTACTCCCAGAACAGGGCCAAGAACAGCTTCTTGTGGGCGAGCCACTCCTTTGAAGACAGGGACCAGTCGTTGCGGCCCCCATCACCCCCCTCCTTAGCCAGGTCCATCTCCATCTCTGTTTCCGTCTGGGGGTCCTCAACCACCTCAATGGTCACCTGGGGGAAGGGGGAGGAGAGAGAGAGAAATTGAGGGGGGGGGTATATTGATAAAAGGGGTCATTTGGGATGCAAAGATGGAGTCCCAGACCTGATGCAGTTCATGGCCAGCATTTACTGAACACACAGTACTTTCCCAGATGACTATAAAGCAACGCTGATCACACAGTACTTTCCCAGATGACTATAAAGCAACGCTGATCACACAGTACTTTCCCAGATGACTATAAAGCAACGCTGATCACACAGTACTTTCCCAGATGACTATAAAGCAACGCTGATCACACAGTACTTTCCCAGATGACTATAAAGCAACGCTGATCACACAGTACTTTCCCAGATGACTAGAAAGCAACACTGAACACACAGTACTTTCCCAGATGACTAGAAAGCAACGCTGATCACACAGTACTTTCCCAGATGACTGAAAGCAACTGTATATTGAAGCTGTGCTGTACTGTATAGGACCTCTGTATATTGAAGCTGTACTGTACTGTATAGGACCTCTGTATATTGAAGCTGTACTGTACTGTATAGGACCTCTGTATATTGAAGCTGTACTGTACTGTATAGGACCTCTGTATATTGAAGCTGTACTGTACTGTATAGGACCTCTGTATATTGAAGCTGTACTGTACTGTATAGGACCTCTGTATATTGAAGCTGTACTGTACTGTATAGGACCTCTGTATATTGAAGCTGTACTGTACTGTACTGTATAGGACCTCTGTATATTGAAGCTGTACTGTACTGTATAGGACCTCTGTATATTGAAGCTGTACTGTACTGTAATGTGCTGTATAGGACCTCTGTATATTGAAGCTGTACTGTACTGTATAGGACCTCTGTATATTGAAGCTGTACTGTACTGTGCTGTATAGGACCTCTGTATATTGAAGCTGTACTGTACTGTATAGGACCTCTGTATATTGAAGCTGTACTGTACTGTGCTGTATAGGACCTCTGTATATTGAAGCTGTACTGTACTGTACTGTACTGTACTGTATAGGACCTCTGTATATTGAAGCTGTACTGTACTGTATAGGACCTCTGTATATTGAAGCTGTACTGTACTGTACTGTGCTGTATAGGACCTCTGTATATTGAAGCTGTACTGTACTGTGCTGTATAGGACCTCTGTATATTGAAGCTGTACTGTACTGTGCTGTATAGGACCTCTGTATATTGAAGCTGTACTGTACTGTGCTGTATAGGACCTCTGTATATTGAAGCTGTACTGTGCTGTATAGGACCTCTGTATATTGAAGCTGTACTGTGCTGTATAGGACCTCTGTATATTGAAGCTGTACTGTACTGTGCTGTATAGGACCTCTGTATATTGAAGCTGTACTGTACTGTATAGGACCTCTGCATATTGAAGCTGTACTGTACTGTATAGGACCTCTGTATATTGAAGCTGTACTGTACTGTGCTGTATAGGACCTCTGTATATTGAAGCTGTACTGTACTGTACTGTATAGGACCTCTGTATATTGAAGCTGTACTGTACTGTATAGGACCTCTGTATATTGAAGCTGTACTGTACTGTGCTGTATAGGACCTCTGTATATTGAAGCTGTACTGTACTGTACTGTATAGGACCTCTGTATATTGAAGCTGTACTGTACTGTGCTGTATAGGACCTCTGTATATTGAAGCTGTACTGTACTGTGCTGTATAGGACCTCTGTATATTGAAGCTGTACTGTACTGTATAGGACCTCTGTATATTGAAGCTGTACTGTACTGTGCTGTATAGGACCTCTGTATATTGAAGCTGTACTGTGCTGTATAGGACCTCTGTATATTGAAGCTGTACTGTGCTGTATAGGACCTCTGTATATTGAAGCTGTACTGTACTGTATAGGACCTCTGTATATTGAAGCTGTACTGTAATGTGCTGTATAGGACCTCTGTATATTGAAGCTGTACTGTACTGTACTGTACTGTATAGGACCTCTGTATATTGAAGCTGTACTGTACTGTGCTGTATAGGACCTCTGTATATTGAAGCTGTACTGTACTGTGCTGTATAGGACCTCTGTATATTGAAGCTGTACTGTACTGTGCTGTATAGGACCTCTGTATATTGAAGCTGTACTGTACTGTACTGTACTGTATAGGACCTCTGTATATTGAAGCTGTACTGTACTGTGCTGTATAGGACCTCTGTATATTGAAGCTGTACTGTACTGTGCTGTATAGGACCTCTGTATATTGAAGCTGTACTGTACTGTATAGGACCTCTGTATATTGAAGCTGTACTGTACTGTGCTGTATAGGACCTCTGTATATTGAAGCTGTACTGTGCTGTATAGGACCTCTGTATATTGAAGCTGTACTGTGCTGTATAGGACCTCTGTATATTGAAGCTGTACTGTACTGTATAGGACCTCTGTATATTGAAGCTGTACTGTAATGTGCTGTATAGGACCTCTGTATATTGAAGCTGTACTGTACTGTACTGTACTGTACTGTATAGGACCTCTGTATATTGAAGCTGTACTGTACTGTGCTGTATAGGACCTCTGTATATTGAAGCTGTACTGTACTGTGCTGTATAGGACCTCTGTATATTGAAGCTGTACTGTACTGTACTGTATAGGACCTCTGTATATTGAAGCTGTACTGTACTGTATAGGACCTCTGTATATTGAAGCTGTACTGTACTGTATAGGACCTCTGTATATTGAAGCTGTACTGTACTGTATAGGACCTCTGTATATTGAAGCTGTACTGTATAGGACCTCTGTATATTGAAGCTGTACTGTACTGTGCTGTATAGGACCTCTGTATATTGAAGCTGTACTGTACTGTATAGGACCTCTGTATATTGAAGCTGTACTGTACTGTGCTGTATAGGACCTCTGTATATTGAAGCTGTACTGTGCTGTATAGGACCTCTGTATATTGAAGCTGTACTGTACTGTATAGGACCTCTGTATATTAAAGCTGTGCTCTGTTCTCTCCTATTAGGCCTCACTACGACCCATTAGAGGCTGTGACTCGTACTCGGCTGTAGATCTGAAGGATAGCCACTTCCACCCTTAATGCCCCAGACAAACCATACATGAACCAAGCTACTCCTGTCAAATATTTACTGGATATTGTCAATCAGGAGATTATAATGTACAGAATGTTAGTAATTTATTAACGGTGAAGAGATCAGGCCAATGTTTGTGTGCAAGACAGAGATATTTGAACACCCTCATTTATATCATGGATCTACTGCGTTCTATTCTATTCTACTGTACTGTTGTATTCTATTCCCCATAGTGCACCAGTACAGTCTGGTATGGTTCACTCAGCTTGTCAAGCTATGACCCTTCACAGTCAAAAGCAATGAATTCCAGCCGACGTGATAACAAGGTGAAAAGCCCATGAAAGCAGTCGAGGGTATTAGCCGCTGGCTCCCAAAGAAAGAATGATAAAACCAAATATCTTTGTCTGGTTCCTATAAACTAGAAGAGGATGGCCCAATTCCACTTGGATGAAGACCACATGTTCCTTCTAATTAAAACAAAAACGAGGCGCTCTAAATTTCTGGATACCTGGGCTTCTCTTGTGTCCGTTTTACCCCAAAGTCTAACTTCATTTATTTTCTAATCCACCTGCACATATAAACCATCTCTGTAATAACCCAAAATATTAAATAAAACCTCTACATCCTGGTAGATAATTGAGAGCTGCTGCTCTTGGAGAGCACGTTAATACGCTGACCTTTCACCCCTTAGATTTGTCTGTTTTTCGGCTCAGGGATTCAAACCAGCGACCTTTCAGTTATTGGCCCAACGCTCCCAACCGCTAGGCTACCTGCCACCCTTAGTTTTAATGCAGGGGTTTGTGTGTGTGTGTGTGGCTTACGGTAATGCTGAGCTGCCATTAAAAACACACTGAGATCTTTGATGTGAAAACTCTATGCTTTCAGTCAACCTTCCCTTTCTGCCAGAATGAAATGGTACTACATAGTCCCACCTGTACAGTATGTTGTGGTTATTATATTAGAGTGTGTGGGTTAGGTTTCTACCTGTATATTAGGGCTGTGAGATCCCAGGTCTGCGTTGGCCAACTCAGGGAAGTTCCTGAGGTCCAGGATGAACGGTTCTGGTTCCTCTTCTGGTTCTGGTTTGGGCAAAACCACGTGGGACCAGCTCCGGCATCGGGGTCTCTGGGATGGCTGGGTGGAGGACGCCAGGCTTTGCAGCTGGTTCTGCTGCTGGAGGTCCTCCAGAGTCTCACCAACATCGCCACTCGGGCTGGCCTGAGATATTGCCTGTAGGGGAAAAAAAGAGAGAGACCTTTTTTCATGCATCACCTCATACAGGTTGACAGTAGAATCCAGTATTTGGTTCATTGACAGCGGGTATATCTTTTGTTGGCTGGGTGGTGCTGGAGGAATGGGATGGGAGGTTGGAGGTAGAGGCCCATTTATTTTTGTCACGCCCTGACCTCAGAGAGACTTGTTTATTTGGTTAGATCAGGGCGTGACTTGGTTGGGCATGTCTATGTTTCTATTTCTTTGTTGGCCTCGTATGGTTCCCAATCAGAGGCAGCTGTTTATCGTTGTCTCTGATTGGAAATCATACTTAGGCAGCCCTTTTTCCCACCTTAGATTGTGGGATCTTGTTTTTGTATAGTTGCTGTGTTAGCGCTACAAAACATTACGTGTCGTTTATCTTTCTTGTTTTTTGGTGATCATTTAATAAATGTATGATGTACGCCCACCACGCTGCACCTCGGTCTAATCCATCTTTCATCGAACGTAACACTTTTTCCTGTTTATACTGAATTTATTATTACTTAAACTTTAAAAAATCTGATCAAAATTATCAATACTTTTGTAATGTTTTATTTTACTATCTCTTCTTATTTTCTTCTTTAAAAATGTAGGAATGTAGGAATAATTATTTTAAAATATATAGAATATGAAATTGTATCAATTAACATATTGTACCTGGCTGTAACCCACCTCAACGAAAACACCCCCCCCCAAAAAAATAATTGTTTTAAATAATAATTGGCCATAAATGTAACGGCGTTCGTCTGTTGAAGAAAGAGAGTCGGACCGAAATGCAGCGTGTTGGTTACACATGACTTTAATGAAGGAAAACGCGGTACATGAAATAACTGAATACTAAATACAAAAACAACAAACGGAACGTGAAACTAATTACTTAACTAATTATCTGGTGACTACAACACAGGGACAAACACCCACGAAATACAAAGCGAAACTAAGGCTGCCTAAATACGGTTCCCAATCCAAGACAATGAGAATCACCTGACTGATTAGGAATCGCCTCAGGCAGCCAAGCCTATACCACATCCCGAATCAGCCGTGATCCCAAATAATACAAACCCCAATACGAAAACAACATATAAACCCATGTCACACCCTGGCCTACCCAAACATATAACAAAAACACAAAATACAATGACCAAAGCGTGACAATAAAAAAAAGTATTTTTCTTTTCACAAAATGTTGTGAAATGTTCAGAGAGAATAACCCTGTATGTTACCAAAAAACCCACATATTTTAAAGATGTTTAAAATGTAAAGATATTTTCTAATTTGTCTCCCTCGTAATGAGAGAGGATAATGAACGTTCACAGGAGAAACAGGTAAAGGTAAACCTACTAAGGAGTTATAGTGTTTCTACTGAAATCTACTCTGTTCATGAATAATTAAAGGATTTGTTGGTAACAGATTGGTAAAAATAATATCCAAAAAATCAGTAATGGAATTACTGCAATTGAATTGGCTATAATGGAAAATCGTAGTAGTCATAAACCACAGTTGAATTGGCTATAATGGAAAATCGTAGTAGTCATAAACCACAGTTGGGTCATCTGCTGCTGTCCTCTCTTCCACTGGCCTACTGTTACAGTGGGGAGAACAAGTATTTGATACACTGCCGATTTTGCAGGTTTTCCTACTTACAAAGCATGTAGAGGTCTGTAATTTTTTTTACCAAATATTAAGTTCTGCTTTTCTGATGTATCAAATACTTGCAAATTAATTACTTAACAATCATACAATGTGATTTTCTGGATTTTTGTTTTAGATTCCGTCTCTCACAGTTGAAGTGTACCTATGATAATAAAATTACAGACCTCTACATGCTTTGTTAGTAGGAAAACCTGCAAAATTGGCAGTGTATCAAATACTTGTTCTCCACACTGTATGTTCAGTTCATAGTGTCTCCTGTTACTGTCCTCTCTTCCACTGGCATACTGTTATGTTCAGCTCCTGCTAGTGTCTCCTTCCACTGGCATTATTATGTTCAGCTCATAATGTCTCCTGTTACTGTTCAGCTCATAGTGTCTCCTGCTGTTATGTTCAGTTCATAGTGTCTCCTGCTACTGTCCTCCCTTCCACTGGCATACTGTTATGTTCAGTTCTCCTGCTAGTGTACTGTTACTTCATAGTTACTGTCCTCCCTTCCACTGGCATACTGTTATGTTCAGTTCATAGTGTCTCCTGCTACTGTCCTCTCTTCCACTGGCATACTGTTATGTTCAGCTCATAACTGTTTTCTTTCTTTGTCTGTCATCTGGAGGTCAAAGCAACTATTAAAACAGTCTGAACAACCCCCCTCTGTCTCTCCCTCCCACCCTCTCTCTCTGATCTGAGACAAATGAGGACAATGAAGCAAAACACAACACTTAACAGAATGAAATACATACAACACAAGTCTAGGTTTGCTCTTAAGAGAAGAAGAGTCAGTCAGTCAGTCAGTCAGTCAGTCAGTCAGTCAATCAGTCCGTCAATCACCACCTTCCGGAGACACCTGAAACCCCACCTCTTTAAGGAATACCTAGGATAGGAAAAGTAATCCTTCTCACCCCCCCCCCCCTTTAAGATTTAGATGCACTATTGTTAAGTGACTGTCCCACTGGATGTCATAAGGTGAATGCACCAATTTGTAAGTCGCTCTGGAATAAATGTTAGTTAGTCAGTCAGTCAGTCAGTCAGTCAGTCAGTCAGTCAGTCAGTCAGTCAGTCAGTCAGTCATTTCCATCAGTCAGTCAGTCTGTCTCTCCATCAGTCAGTCATTCCATCTATCTCTCCATCAGGCAGTCAGTCAGTCAGTCATTCCATCTCTTCATCAGTCAGTCAGTCAGTCAGTCCCATCTCTCCATCAGTCTGTCAGTCAGTCAGGCATTTAGTCATTCCATCTATCTCTCCATCAGGCAGTCAGGCAGTCAGTCAGTCAGTCAGTCAGTCAGTCAGTCAGTCATTCAGTCAGTCCGTTAGTCAGTCAGTCATTCTGTCTCTCCATCAGTCAGTCAGTCAGTCAGTCAGTCAGTCATTCAGTCATTCAGTCAGTCCGTTAGTCATTCAGTCATTCTGTCTCTCCATCAGTCAGTCAGTCAGTCCATCTATCCTTCTGTCAGTCAGTTATTCAGTCAGTCCGTCTACCCTTCTGTCAGTCAGTCGGTCTGTTAGTCAGTCAGTCCGTTAGTCCGTCTATCCTTATGTCAGTCAGTCCGTCAGTCAGTCAGTAAGTCTATCAGTCCGTCTATCCTTATGTCAGTCGGTCTACATCACATCTGGTTGGCGTTAGCAGTAATACCATCTGTAGGGATGGAGGAGGTCTGTTTAGACCTGAAGGGAGGCTCGGGTGGTTCTAGCAGGTAGAGAATCAAACAGACACACGGATCTCCATCATCTGGTTCACTTTAGTAGAGTCTGTCTGTTTAACCTATCACTGTCTGTCTGTATCGTGAGACATCACATTGTACTGTTCCAATGGATATATATTACATTGTCAATGCTGCTGGGTTCGCAGTGAGAGAAATACAGGAAGACAGGTAGGGCCAGGTGGGGCAAGAGTTGAGAGGTTCTGGGAGGGGGGAGAGAATAAGGTGAGTAGAGGTTAAGAGTTATTGGAGAAAGAAGATGGTAGAGTTGGGGAGGGGGGGGGTAAAGGAAGAGGAGGAGGAGGAAGAGGAGAAGGAGGGGAGATGGGAGAAAGAAGATGGTAGAGTTGGGGAGGGGGACAGGGGATAAAGGAAGAGGAGAAGGAGGGGAGATGGGAGAAAGAAGATGGTAGAGTTGGGGAGGGGGACAAGGAGAGGAGGAGGAGGGTAGAAGGAGGGGGTCATAAGGAGGGAGGAGGTAATGGGGGGGGCTGCTCTGCCTCTGATCAAAGCCTTCTCTCCCCTGATCATGTGATCATGTGTATCCTGTCTTACCTCACGTCTCTGGCTGTGTCTCTAACACACGCAAAACAGATGTCCTCTCCCCAATCCGACCCATACCACCCATACATACTGTACATTCCATCTCCAGCCTACAGCCCTCAGATAGATTTCAACATGACCTAAAACCAGAGGTCTGCAGCAGAGAAGGATTAGGTTGGGGCTTTACTTTAGCAGAGGCTGGGTGTTAAAGCACAACTATCCCAGTACTCATAACAGATGAGCCTGCCTTTCAATGAGTCAAAGACAGAGTTGGAGACCAAGAACTAATAACAAAGTTATTCTAGTCTTAAAGGCCCAGTGCAGTCAAAAAACAGGATTTCCTGTATTTTATATACTGTATTGGAGACCAAGAACTAAAGGTTCTGTGCCAGGAAGAATAACTATTCATGAGTAAGTCTGGATTCACCAGGCACACCGTATAATAAAAGCAAAGTTATTCTAGTCTTAAAGGCCCAGTGCAGTCACAAAACAGGATTTCCTGTATTTTATATACTATATATTTCCACAATATGAAGTTTGAATAATACGGTGAAATTATGAAAATGATGATAATGACCTTTTAGGGTAAGAGCTGTTTGAAAAGAACGCCTGAAAATGTCAGCCTGTTTTGGTGGGATGGAGTTTTGGCCTGCCTGGTGACATCACCAGTAAACTAGTTAATAGACCAATAATAAAAGAGTTCCAAATCTATCTTCCAATAACAGCTAGTTCTCAGTTGTCCCCTCCCCATTCAGACCACTCCCAGACAGTCCTAGCAAAATCCTTGCTTGAGAAATTGCTCTTTGCTTAATTAAGAAGCTATTTTTGTTTATTTCTAACCATTTTAATTGAAAACAATCACATTAAGGTACTTAACTGTTACCCAAAAATGAGAGAGAAAAAAACCCTGGCTATATTGGACCATTAACTACTTCCATCCAGATACAGTACGACACACAGAGGGGATGGAGGTAGAGGGGTAGAGGGCTGGAGAAGACAAGACCAAAAAAGAGAAGAGAAAGGGCGAGGTGAGGAGAGGAGAGAAGTGCAGAGATGCTCCTTCCATAACCCTTGATTAGCACTACATTACTGTACATTACTGTAGTCTAAAATGACTTACGCCCTCTAGCCTCTTGGCCCTCTAGCCTCTTTACTCTTTCTCTGGTGACCATAATGACAGGTCACGTAGAAACTGGTTCAGCTCCATAATGTATGAATGACTAATAAAACATAAATACAGAACCAGTCAAAAGTTTGGATACACCTACTCATTCAAGGGTTTTTCTTATTTAAAAAAAATATATATACATTGGAGCTTAATAGTGAAGACATCAAAACTATGAAATAACACATATGGAATCATGTAGTAACCAAAAAAGTGTAAAAGAAAAATCTAAATATATTTGAGATGAGATTCTTTAAAGTAGCACTAAATAAACTTCAGTTAGTGCTAAATACGGCTGCTAGAATCCTGACTAGAACCAAAAATTGTGATCATATTACTCCAGTGCTAGTCTCCCTACACTGGCTTCCTTTGTTTTTTTACGTGTTATTTCTTACATTAGTACCCCAGGTCATCTTAGGTTTCATTACATACAGTCGAGAAGAACTACTGAATATAAGATCAGCGTCAACTCACCATCAGTACGACCAAGAATATGTTTTCCGCGACGCGGATCCTGTGTTCTGCCTTACAAACAGGACAACGGAATGGATCGCATGCAGCGACCCAAGGAAACGACTCCGAAAAAGAGGGAAACGCGGCGGTGTTCTGGTCAGACTCCGGAAAAGGTCACATCGTGCACCACTTCCCAGTATTCTTCTTGCCAATGTCCAGTCTCTCGACAACAAGGTTGATGAAATCCGAGCAAGGGTGGCATTCCAGAGGGACATCAGAGACTGCAACGTTCTCTGCTTTACGGAGACATGGCTTACTGGGAAAACGCTATCCAGGGCGGTGCAGCCAACGGGTTTCTCCACGCATCGCGCCGACAGAAACAAACATCTCTCTGGTAAGAAGAGTGGAGGGGGCGTATGCCTCATGACTAACGGGACATGGTGTGATGAAGAAAACATACAGGAACTCAAATCCTTCTGTTCACCTGATTTAGAATTCCTCACAATCAAATGTAGACCGCATTATCTTCCAAGAGAATTCTCTTCGATTATAATCACAGCCGTATATATCCCCCCCAAGCAGACACATCGATGGCTCTGAACGAACTTTATTTAACTCTTTGCAAACTGGAAAACATTTATCCGGAGGCTGCATTCATTGTAGCTGGGGATTTTAACAAAGCCAATCTGAAAACAAGACTCCCTAAATTTTATCAGCATATCGATTGCGCAACCAGGGGTGGTAAAACCTTGGATCATTGTTACTCTAACTTCCGCGACGCATATAAGGCCCTGCCCCGCCCCCTTTCGGAAAAGCTGACCACGACTCCATTTTGCTGATCCCTGCCTACAGACAGAAATTAAAACAAGAGGCTCCCACGCTGAGGTCTGTCCAACGCTGGTCAGAACAAGCTGACTCTACACTCCAAGACTGCTTCCATCACGTGGACTGGGACATGTTTCGTATTGCGTCAGATGGGAATATTGACGAATACGCTGATTCGGTGTGCGAGTTCATTAGAACGTGCGTCGAAGATGTCGTTCCCATAGCAACGATAAAAACATTCCCTAACCAGAAACCGTGGATTGATGGCAGCATTCGCGTGAAACTGAAAGCGCGAACCACTGCTTTTAATCAGGGCAAGGTGTCTGGCAACATGACTGAATACAAACAGTGCAGCTATTCCTCCGTAAGGCTATCAAACAAGCTAAGCGTCAGTACAGAGACAAAGTGGAATCTCAATTCAATGGCTCAGACACAAGAGGCATGTGGCAGGGTCTACAGTCAATCACGGACTACAAGATGAAATCCAGCCCAGTCACGGACCAGGATGTCTTGCTCCCAGGCAGACTAAATAACTTTTTGCCCGCTTTGAGGACAATACAGTGCCACTGACACGGCCTGCAACGGAAACATGCAGTCTCTCCTTCACTGCAGCCGAGGTGAGTAAGACATTTAAACGTGTTAACCTCGCAAGGCTGCAGGCCCAGACGGCATCCCCAGCCGCGCCCTCCGAGCATGCGCAGACCAGCTGGCCGGTGTGTTTACGGACATATTCAATCAATCCCTATACCAGTCTGCTGTTCCCACATGCTTCAAGAGGGCCACCATTGTTCCTGTTCCCAAGAAAGCTAAGGTAACTGAGCTAAACGACTACCGCCCCGTAGCACTCACTTCCGTCATCATGAAGTGCTTTGAGAGACTAGTCAAGGACCATATCACCTCCACCCTACCTGACACCCTAGACCCACTCCAATTTGCTTACCGCCCAAATAGGTCCACAGACGATGCAATCTCAACCACACTGCACACTGCCCTAACCCACCTGGACAAGAGGAATACCTATGTGAGAATGCTGTTCATCGACTACAGCTCGGCATTCAACACCATAGTACCCTCCAAGCTCGTCATCAAGCTCGAGACCCTGGGTCTCGACCCCGCCCTGTGCAACTGGGTACTGGACTTCCTGACGGGCCGCCCCCAGGTGGTGAGGGTAGGCAACAACATCTCCTCCCCGCTGATCCTCAACACGGGGGCCCCACAAGGGTGCGTTCTGAGCCCTCTCCTGTACTCCCTGTTCACCCACGACTGCGTGGCCACGCACGCCTCCAACTCAATCATCAAGTTTGCGGACGACACAACAGTGGTAGGCTTGATTACCAACAACGACGAGACGGCCTACAGGGAGGAGGTGAGGGCCCTTGGAGTGTGGTGTCAGGAAAATAACCTCACACTCAACGTCAACAAAACTAAGGAGATGATTGTGGACTTCAGGAAACAGCAGAGGGAACACCCCCTATCCACATCGATGGAACAGTAGTGGAGAGGGTAGCTAGTTTTAAGTTCCTCGGCATACACATCACAGACAAACTGAATTGGTCCACTCACACTGACAGCTGTGAAGAAGGCGCAGCAGCGCCTATTCAACCTCAGGAGGCTGAAAAAATTCGGCTTGTCACCAAAAGCACTCACAAACTTCTACAGATGCACAATCGAGAGCATCCTGGCGGGCTGTATCACCGCCTGGTACGGCAACTGCTCTGCCCTCAACCGTAAGGCTCTCCAGAGGGTAGTGAGGACTGCACAACGCATCACCGGGGCAAACTACCTGCCCTCCAGGACACCTACACCACCCGTTGTTACAGGAAGGCCATAAAGATCATCAAGGACATCAACCACCCGAACCACTGCCTGTTCACCCCGCTATCATCCAGAAGGCGGGGTCAGTACAGGTGCATCAAAGCTGGGACCGAGAGACTGAAAAACAGCTTCTATCTCAAGGCCATCAGACTGTTAAATAGCCACCACTAACATTGAGTGGCTGCTGCCAACACACTGTCATTGACACTGACCCAACTCCAGCCATTTTAATAATGGGAATTGATGGAAATGATGTAAATATATATATATATATATATCACTAGCCACTTTAAACAATGCTACCTTATATAATGTTACTTACCCTACATTATTCATCTCATATGCATATGTATATACTGTACTCTACAACATCGACTGCATCCTTATGTAACACATGTATCACTAGCCACTTTAACTATGCCACTTTGTTTACTTTGTCTACACACTCATCTCATATGTATATACTGTATATACTGTACTCGATACCATCTACTGTATGCTGCTCTGTACCATCACTCATTCATATATCCTTATGTACATGTTCCTTATCCCCTTACACTGTGTATAATACAGTAGTTTTTTTTGGAATTGTTAGTTAGATTACTTGTTGGTTATCACTGCATTGTCGGAACTAGAAGCACAAGCATTTCGCTACACTCGCATTAACATCTGCTAACCATGTGTATGTGACAAATAAAATTTGATTTGATTTGAAGGCAAGGGCTGATTTCAAGGTTTTACTGCTAACCTACAAAGCATTACATGGGCTTGCTCCTACCTATCTCTCTGATTTGGTCCTGCCGTACATACCTACACGTACGCTACGGTCACAAGACGCAGGCCTCCTAATTGTCCCTAGAATTTCTAAGCAAACAGCTGGAGGCAGGGCTTTCTCCTATAGAGCTCCATTTTTATGGAATGGTCTGCCTACCCATGTGAGAGACGCAAATTCGGTCTCAACCTTTAAGTCTTTACTGAAGACTCATCACTTCAGTGGGTCATATGAATGAGTGTAGTCTGGCCCAGAAGTGTGAAGGTAAATGGAAAGGCTCTGGAGCAACGAACCGCCCTTGCTGTCTCTGCCTGGCCGGTTCCTCTCTTTCCACTGGGATTCGCTGCCTCTAACCCTATTACAGGGGCTGAGTCACTGGCTTACTAGGGCTCTTTCATACCGTCCCTAGGAGAGGTGCGTCACTTGAGTGGGTTGAGTCACTGATGTGATCTTCCTGTCTGGGTTGGTGCCCCCCCCCTTGGGTTGTGCCGGGGCGGAGATCTTTGTGGGCTATACTCGGCCTTGTCTCAGGATGGTAAGTTGGTGGTTGAAGATATCCCTCTAGTGGTGTGGAGGCTGTGCTTTGGCAAAGTGGGTGGGGTTATATCCTTCCTGTTTGGCCCTGTCCGGGCGTGTCATCGGATGGGGCCACAGTGTCTCCTGACCCCTCCTGTCTCAGCCTCCAGTATTTATGCTGCAGTAGTTTATGTGTCGGGGGGCTAGGGTCAGTTTGTTATATCTGGAGTACTTCTCCTGTGCTATCCGGTGTCCTGTGTGAATTTAAGTATGCTCTCTCTAATTCTCTCTTTCTATCTTTCTTTCTCTCTCGGAGGAGGATCTGAGCCCTAGGACCATGCCTCAGGACTACCTGACATGATGACTCCTTGCTGTCCCCAGTCCACCTAGCCATGCTGCTGCTCCAGTTTCATCTGTTCTGCCTGTGATTATTATTATTTGACAATGCAGGTAATTTATGAACATTTGAACATCTTGGCCATGTTCTGTTATAATCTCCACCCGGCAAGGCCAGAAGAGGACTGGCCACCCCACATAGCCTGGTTCCTCTCTAGGTTTCTTCCTAGGTTTTGGCCTTTCTAGGGAGATTTTCCTAGCCACCGTGCTTCTACACCTGCATTGCTTTCTGTTTGGGGTTTTAGGCTGGTTTTCTGTACAGCACTTTGAAATATCAGCTGATGTACGAAGGGCTATATAAATACATTTGATTTGATTTGATTAGCCAACCTTTGCGGTGATGGCGGTGGATGATTGGCACAACAATGGGCCTCAGGATCAAGTCACGGTATCACTGTGTATTCAAATTGCCATCGATAAAATACAATTGTGTCAATTGTCCGTAGCCCATTTCATAACCGCCCAAAGCGTGAGCGGTTCCCTGACGTCAGCTGCGGTTGTGAGGCCGGTTGGACGTACTGCCAAATTCTCTAAAATGACATTGGAGGCAGTTTATGGTAGAGAAATGAACATTACATTATCTGGCAACAGCTCTGGTGGACATTGCTGCAGTCAGTCATCCCTCAAAACTTGAGACATCTGTGGCATTGTGTCGTGTGACAAAACTTCACTTTTTTAGAATGGCCTTTTATTGTCCCCAGCACAAGGTGCACCTGTGTAACTGTTTTATCAGCTTCTTGATATACCACACCTGTCAAATGGATGGATTATCTTGGCAAAGGAGAAATGCTCACTAACAGGGATGTAAACAAATTTGTGCACCAAGTGTTGAGAGAAATAAGCTTTTTTTTGTGAATATGGAACATGTTGCATTTATATTTTTGTTCAGTGTTATGCTTCCAATGAATTCTTTCTGATTTACATTTACATTCTGATCTCTCTGTGTGTGTATGCACTGTGTGAGTGCACGTGCGTATCTGTGTGTGTGTGTCAGTGTGTGCGTGCTAATGTTACACTGAAACATTAGCTTATGTTTCTTCCTCATTAAAACTTTGAGCTGAGCTCGCAGTGTGTGTCCCCAGCAGGCTTTACTTTCATACCTACATGATGGTATATAGTTTCAGATGAACCTCAATTAGGGCACCGGACATTTGAGAGATTTCCAGACCACACAGTCATCCCCCGCTACCATATAGAAGAGCAACGTGAACTTCTGAACGTGGCGAAGAATTTATCACCCTCCGTGAAGTGGCGGCATCGGCTTTAGCTCCGCTCTGAGGGGGGCGGACGATCTTCCAGAAAGATGTGGTTTAACAATTTACCAGAGCCTTTACTCCTTCCCTGCTGCTCTCTGTCTTCACACATCACACACACACATCACACACACACATCACACACTCGGACACACACACACACACACCACACACTCACAACACACACACCACACACACACATCACACACTCAGACACACACATCACACACTCAGACACTCAGACACACACACACAACACACCACATACATCACACACTCAGACACACACACACACACACACACACACACACACACACACACACACACACACACACACACACACACACACACACACACACACACACACACACACACACACACACACACACACACACACACACACACACACACACACACACACACACACACACACACACAGAGTCATATCCAGTATCGCTGCCTACATTCCAGTTCAGAGTTTGGATTAGTAAGTGGTTGTTTGTGTGTAAAACAGGCGTCCCTCAAATGTTCAGCCTCTCCGGCTCACTCTGACCTATGTGACCCAACCACTCGCTTCAATGAAAACACATACCCCAGCACTCTACAGAGAGAGAGAGGGAGGGGGCAATAGAGGGAGAGAGAGAGAGAGGGAGGGGGTGGAAGAGAGGGGGGAAGAGAATAAGATAGAGAGAGAGGGGAGAAAAATAATAAGAAATAGGGAGGGAGGGAGAGCGAGAGAGAGAATAAGATGGAGGGAGAAAGAGAATGATGGAGGGAGAGAGAGAGAGGGGAGAAAGAGAATAAGATGGAGGGAGAGATAGAGAGATAGAGGGGAGAAAGAGAATAAGATAGAGGGAGGGAGAGAGAGAGGGGAGAAAGAGAATAAGATGGAGGGAGAGATAGAGAGAGAGGGGAGAAAGAGAATAAGATGGAGGGAGAGATAGAGAGAGAGGGGAGAAAGAGAATAAGATAGAGGGAGAGAGAGAGGGGAGGAAGAGAATAAGATAGAGGGAGGAAGAGAGAGGGGGGGAGAAAGAGAATAAGATAGAGGGAGGAAGAGAGAGGGGGGGAGAAAGAGAATAAGATAGAGGGAGGAAGGGGTACAGAGAGAGAGAGAGGTACAGACTCAGTGAGCTTAGCCTTGCTATTGAGAAAGGCCGCCGTAGGCAGACATGACTCTCAAGAGAAGACAGGCTATGTGCTCACTGCCCACAAAATGAGGTGGAAACTGAGCTGCACCTCCTAACCTCCTGCCCAATGTATGACCATATTAGAGAGACATATTTCTCTCAGATTACACAGATCCACAAAAAATTTGAAAACAAATCAAATTTTGATAAACTCCCATATCTACTGGGTGAAATTCCACAGTGTGCCATCACAGCAGCAAGATTTGTGACCTGTTGCCACGAGAAAAGGCCAACCAGTGAAGAACACACACCATTGTAAATACAACCCATATTTATGCTTATTTATTTTATCTTGTGTCCTTTAACCATTTGTACATTGTTAAAACACTATATTTCTAATATGACATTTGTAATGTCTTTATTGTTTTGAAACTTCTGTATGTAATGTTTACTGTTAATTTTTATTGTTTATTTAACTTTATATATTCACTTTATATATTATCTGCCTCACTTGCTTTGGCAATGTCAACACATGTTTCCCATGCCAATAAAGCCCTTGAATTGAATTGAATTGAGAGGGGGGAGAAAGAGAATAAGATAGAGGGAGGAAGAGAGAGGGGGGGGGGTAATAAGATGGAGGGAGGGAGAGAGAGAAGGGAGAAATAGAATAAGATAGAGGGAGGAAGAGAGAGAGAGGGGGGGAGAATAAGATGGAGGGAGGGAGAGAGAGAGAAGGGAGAAAGATAATAAGATAGAGGGAGGAAGAGAGAGAGAAGGGAGAAAGAGAATAAGATAGAGGAAGTGTCATGCAGGTGAATGAGGACCCAAAAGCGACTTGGCGAAAACAGAGTATTTAATCCAGAATAAACTTTACAAAACAAAAAGCATAATACTACACGTAAAGACAAGAACAGACTGGAGACTTGATCGAGAACTGCAGGTTGCCTCGGGAAGGCACTTGAACCTAGCAGACTCAGACACCTGCTCACCACGCAGCATCTGAGGGAAACACGACACGACAGGGCAAAACATTGACACAGCACGGTGAATTATAAATGAGGATCCGACAGGGCAGGTACGGGAAACAAGGAGTGAAATAGGGACTCTAATCAGGGAAAAGGATCGGGAACAGGTGTGGGAAGACTAAATGATGATTAGGGGAATAGGAACAGCTGGGAGCAGGAACGGAACGATAGAGAGAAGAGAGAGCGAGAGAGTGAGAGAGGGAGGGGGAGAGAGAGGGATAGAAAGAGGGAAAGAACCTAATAAGACCAGCAGAGGGAAACGAATAGAATGGGAAGCACAGGGACAAGACAAGATAATAAATGACAAAACATGACAGTACCCCCCACTCACCGAGCGCCTCCTGGCGCACTCGAGGAGGAATCCTGGCGGCAACGGAGGAAATCATCAATGAGTGAACGGTCCAGCACGTCCCGAGACGGAACCCAACTCCTCTCCTCAGGACCGTAACCCTCCCAATCCACTAAGTATTGGTGACCCCGTCCCCGAGAACGCATGTCCATGATCTTATGTACCTTGTAAATAGGTGCGCTCTCGACAAGGACGGGAGGGGGGAGGGAAGACGAACGGGGGTGCGAAGAAAGGGCTTAACACAGGAGACATGGAAGACAGGATGGACGCGACGAAGATGTCGCGGAAGAAGCAGTCGCACAGCGACAGGATTGACGACCTGGGAGACACGGAACGGACCAATGAACCGCGGAGTCAACTTACGAGAAGCTGTCGTAAGAGGAAGGTTGCGAGTGGAAAGCCACACTCTCTGGCCGCAACAATACCTAGGACTCTTAATCCTGCGTTTATTGGCGGCTCTCACAGTCTGTGCCCTGTAGCGGCAAAGTGCAGACCTCACCCTCCTCCAGGTGCGCTCACAACGTTGGACAAACGCTTGAGCGGAGGGAACGCTGGACTCGGCAAGCTGGGAAGAGAATAGAGGAGGCTGGTAACCCAGACTACTCTGAAACGGAGATAACCCGGTAGCAGACGAAGGAAGCGAGTTGTGAGCGTATTCTGCCCAGGGGAGCTGTTCTGCCCAAGACGCAGGGTTTCTGAAAGAAAGGCTGCGTAGTATGCGACCAATCGTCTGATTGGCCCTCTCTGCTTGACCGTTAGACTGGGGATGAAACCCGGAAGAGAGACTGACGGACGCACCAATCAAACGACAGAACTCCCTCCAAAACTGTGACGTGAATTGCGGGCCTCTGTCTGAAACGGCGTCTAACGGGAGGCCATGAATTCTGAACACATTCTCGATAATGATTTGTGCCGTCTCCTTAGCGGAAGGAAGTTTAGCGAGGGGAATGAAATGTGCCGCCTTAGAGAACCTATCGACAACCGTAAGAATCACAGTCTTCCCCGCAGACAAAGGCAGACCGGTAATGAAGTCTAGGGCGATGTGAGACCATGGTCGAGAAGGAATGGGGAGCGGTCTGAGACGACCGGCAGGAGGAGAGTTACCTGACTTAGTCTGCGCGCAGTCCGAACAAGCAGCCACGAAACGGCGCGTGTCACGCTCCTGAGTCGGCCACCAAAATCGCTGGCGAATAGACGCAAGAGTGCCTCGAACACCGGGATGACCAGCTAACTTGGCAGAGTGAGCCCACTGAAGAACAGCCAGACGAGTGGAAACAGGAACGAAAAGGAGGTTACTAGGACAAGCGCGCGGCGACGCAGTGTGCGTGAGTGCTTGCTTAACCTGTCTTTCAATTCCCCAGACTGTCAACCCGACAACACGCCCATAAGGAAGAATCCCCTCGGGATCAGTAGAAGCCACAGAAGAACTAAACAGACGGGATAAGGCATCAGGCTTGGTGTTCTTGCTACCCGGACGGTAAGAAATCACAAACTCGAAACGAGCGAAAAACAACGCCCAACGAGCTTGACGGGCATTAAGTCGCTTGGCAGAACGGATGTACTCAAGGTTCTTATGGTCTGTCCAAACGACAAAAGGAACGGTCGCCCCTCCAACCACTGTCGCCATTCGCCTAGGGCTAAGCGGATGGCGAGCAGTTCACGGTTACCCACATCATAGTTGCGCTCAGATGGCGACAGGCGATGAGAAAAATAAGCGCAAGGATGAACCTTATCGTCAGACTGGAAGCGCTGGGATAGAATGGCTCCCACGCCTACCTCTGAAGCGTCAACCTCGACAATGAATTGTCTAGTGACGTCAGGAGTAACGAGGATAGGAGCGGACGTAAAACGTTCTTTTAGAAGATCAAAAGCTCCCTGGGCGGAACCGGACCACTTAAAACACGTCTTGACAGAAGTAAGAGCTGTGAGAGGGGCAGCAACTTGACCGAAATTACGAATGAAACGCCGATAGAAATTAGCGAAACCTAAAAAGCGCTGCAACTCGACACGTGACCTTGGAACGGGCCAATCACTGACAGCTTGGACCTTAGCGGAATCCATCTGAATGCCTTCAGCGGAAATAACGGAACCGAGAAAAGTAACGGAGGAGACATGAAAAGAACACTTCTCAGCCTTTACGTAGAGACAATTCTCTAAAAGGCGCTGTAGAACACGTCGAACGTGCTGAACATGAATCTCGAGTGACGGTGAAAAAATCAGGATATCGTCAAGATAGACAAAAACAAAGATGTTCAGCATGTCTCTCAGAACATCATTAACTAATGCCTGAAAAACAGCTGGCGCATTGGCGAGACCAAACGGCAGAACCCGGTACTCAAAATGCCCTAACGGAGTGTTAAACGCCGTTTTCCACTCGTCCCCCTCTCTGATGCGCACGAGATGGTAAGCGTTACGAAGGTCCAACTTAGTAAAGCACCTGGCTCCCTGCAGAATCTCGAAGGCTGATGACATAAGGGGAAGCGGATAACGATTCTTAACCGTTATGTCATTCAGCCCTCGATAATCCACGCAGGGGCGCAGAGTACCGTCCTTCTTCTTAACAAAAAAGAACCCCGCCCCGGCCGGAGAGGAAGAAGGCACTATGGTACCGGCGTCAAGAGACACAGATAAATAATCCTCGAGAGCCTTACGTTCGGGAGCCGACAGAGAGTATAGTCTACCCCGAGGAGGAGTGGTCCCCGGAAGGAGATCAATACTACAATCGTACGACCGGTGAGGAGGAAGGGAGTTGGCTCGGGACCGACTGAAGACCGTGCGCAGATCATGATATTCCTCCGGCACTCCTGTCAAATCGCCAGGTTCCTCCTGAGAAGTGGGGACAGAAGAAATGGGAGGGATGGCAGACATTAAGCACTTCACATGACAAGATACGTTCCAGGATAGGATAGAATTACAAGACCAATTAATAGAAGGATTATGACATACTAGCCAGGGATGACCCAAAACAACAGGTGTGAAAGGTGAATGAAAAATCAAAAAAGAAATAGTCTCACTGTGGTTACCAGATACTGTGAGAGTTAAAGGTAGTGTCTCAAATTTGATACTGGGAAGATGACTACCATCTAAGGCAAACATGGGCGTAGGCTTGTCTAACTGTTTGAAAGGAATGTTATGTTTCCGAACCCATGCTTCGTCCATGAAACAACCCTCAGCCCCAGAGTCAATCAAGGCACTGCATGTAGCACCCGAACCGGTCCAGCGTAGATGGACCGACATAGTAGTACAAGATCTAGATGAAGAGACCTGAGTAGTAGCGCTCACCAGTAGCCCTCCGCTTACTGATGGGCTCTGGCCTCTTACTGGACATGAATTAACAAAATGTCCAGCAACTCCGCAATAGAGGCACAGGCGGTTGGTGATCCTCCGTTCCCTCTCCTTAGTCGAGATGCGAATCCCTCCCAGCTGCATGGGCTCAGTCTCAGAGCCAGAGGAGGGAGATGGTTGCGATGCGGAGCAGGGAAACAACGTTGAAGCGAGCTCTCTTCCACGAGCCTGGTGACGAAGATCTACCCGTCGTTCTATGCGGATGGCGAGAGCAATCAAAGAGTCCACACAGGAAGGAACCTCCCGAGAGAGAATCTCATCTTTGACCACTGTGTGGAGTCCCTCCAGAAAACGAGCGAGCAGCGCCGGCTCGTTCCAGTCACTAGAGGCAGCAAGAGTACGAAACTCTATAGAGTAATCCGTTATGGATCGATCACCTTGGCATAGGGAAGCCAGGACCCTAGAAGCCTCCCCACCAAAAACTGAACGGTCAAAAACCCGAATCATCTCCTCTTTAAAGTTCTGGTAATTGTTAGAACAATCAGCCCTTGCCTCCCAGATAGCTGTGCCCCACTCTCGGGCCCGGCCAGTAAGGAGTGAAATGACGTAAGCAACCCGAGCTCTCTCTCTAGAGTATGTGTTGGGTTGGAGAGAGAACACAATCTCACACTGGGTGAGAAAGGAGCGGCACTCAGTGGGCTGCCCGGAGTAGCAAGGTGGGTTATTAACCCTAGGTTCTGGAGGCTCGACAGGCCAGGAAGTAACAGGTGGCACGAGACGAAGACTCTGGAACTGTCCAGAGAGGTCGGAAACCTGAGCGGCCAGGTTCTCCACGGCATGGCGAGCAGCAGACAATTCCTGCTCGTGTCTGCCGAGCATGGCTCCTTGGATCTCGACGGCAGTGTTACGAGCGTCTGTAGTCGCTGGGTCCATTCCTCGGTCGGATCCTTCTGTCATGCAGGTGAATGAGGACCCAAAAGCGACTTGGCGAAAACAGAGTATTTAATCCAGAATAAACTTTACAAAACAAAAAGCATAATACTACACGTAAAGACAAGAACAGACTGGAGACTTGATCGAGAACTGCAGGTTGCCTCGGGAAGGCACTTGAACCTAGCAGACTCAGACACCTGCTCACCACGCAGCATCTGAGGGAAACACGACACGACAGGGCAAAACATTGACACAGCACGGTGAATTATAAATGAGGATCCGACAGGGCAGGTACGGGAAACAAGGAGTGAAATAGGGACTCTAATCAGGGAAAAGGATCGGGAACAGGTGTGGGAAGACTAAATGATGATTAGGGGAATAGGAACAGCTGGGAGCAGGAACGGAACGATAGAGAGAAGAGAGAGTGAGAGAGTGAGAGAGGGAGGGGGAGAGAGAGGGATAGAAAGAGGGAAAGAACCTAATAAGACCAGCAGAGGGAAACGAATAGAATGGGAAGCACAGGGACAAGACAAGATAATAAATGACAAAACATGACAGGAAGAGAATAAGATAGAGGGAGGAAGAGAGAGAGAGGGGGAAGAGAATAAGATAGAGGGAGGAAGAGAGAGAGAGGGGGGAAGAGAATAAGATAGAGGGAGGAAGAGAGAGAGGGGGAAGAGAATAAGATAGAGGGAGGGAGAGAGAGAGGGGGAAGAAGAGAGAGAGAGGGAGGGGGAAGAGAATAAGATAGAGGGAGGAAGAGAGAGAGAGGGGGGAAGAGAATAAGATAGAGGGAGGGAGAGAGAGAGGGGGAAGAGAATAAGATAGAGGGAGGAAGAGAGAAAGAGAGGAGGGGGAAGAGAATAAGATAGAGGGAGGAAGAGAGAGAGAGGAGGGGGAAGAGAATAAGATAGAGGGAGGAAGAGAGAGAGAGGGGGGAGAATAATATAGAGGGAGGAAGAGAGAGAGAGGAGAGGGAAGAGAATAAGATAGAGGGAGGAAGAGAGAGAGAGGGGGAGAAAGAGAGAGGAGGGAGAAAGAGAATAATATAGAGGTGGGAAGAGAGAGAGGAGGGGGAAGAGAATAAGATAGAGGGAGGAAGAGAGAGAGGGGGAAGAGAGAGAGGGGGAGAAGAGAATAAGATAGAGGGAGGAAGAGAGAGAGGGGGAAGAGAGAGAGGGGGAGAAGAGAATAATATAGAGGGTGGAAGAGAGATGGGGGGAAGAGAATAATATAGAGGGAGGAAGAGAGAGAGAGGGGGGGAAGAGAATAATATAGAGGGAGGAAGAGAGAGAGAGAGGGGGAAGAGAATAAGATAGAGGGAGGAAGAGAGAGAGAGGAGGGGGAAGAGAATAAGATAGAGGGAGGAAGAGAGAGAGGGGGAGAATAAGATAGAGGGAGGAAGAGAGAGGGGGGAAGAGAATAATATAGAGGGAGGAAGAGAGAGAGAGGAGGGGGAAGAGAATAAGATAGAGGGAGGAAGAGAGAGAGGAGGGGGAAGAGAATAAGATAGAGGGAGGAAGAGAGAGAGGAGGGGGAAGAGAATAAGATAGAGGGAGGAAGAGAGAGAGAGGAAGGGGAAGAGAATAAGATAGAGGGAGGAAGAGAGAGAGAGGAGGGGGAAGAGAATAAGATAGAGGGAGGAAGAGAGAGGGGGGAGAATAATATAGAGGGAGGAAGAGAGAGAGAGGAGGGGGAAGAGAATAAGATAGAGGGAGGAAGAGAGAGAGAGGGGGGAGAGAATAAGATAGAGGGAGGAAGAGAGAGAGAGGGGGGAGAAAGAGAGAGGAGGGGGAAGAGAATAAGATAGAGGGAGGAAGAGAGAGATGAGGGGGAAGAGAATAAAATAGAGGGAGGAAGAGAGAGAGGAGGGGGAAGAGAATAAGATAGAGGGAGGAAGAGAGAGAGGAGTGGGAAGAGAATAAGATAGAGAGAGGGAGTGAGAGAGAGAGGGGGGGAAGAGAATAAGATAGAGGGATCTCTAGAGTGAAGGATATAGGGTTTCTGTGTTCTAGAAACAGCCCATAAATCGAGAGGTAGAAAGACAAGAGGTAGATCTCTAACTTCAAACAACCACATACACTGCAGTTCAGCTCAGCTCCATACAGCAGATCGTTGCCAGGTCATTTATGTGTTACGTTGATGAGGAATAAGAGGAAGAGAGGAGAGGAAACAACATAAAACTCAAAACAATGTTCTCTGGATAGATAGATAGATAGATAGATAGATAGATAGATAGATAGATAGATAGATAGATAGATAGATAGATAGATAGATAGATAGATAGATAGATCTTAAACATCAAAGACCGCCACTGATAGAGAAAGAGAGAGAGAGAATGAGAGAGAGTACGAGGACCCCTCCCCTACCCTCCCTGAACCCTGGAAGACACATGATGACTAGTATGACTAGTAACTGAGTCATAATTGTATAGCATAGTAATACCATCATAATCAAATACAGGTCTATGTGAAGTGCAATTCCTTCATCTTCATACAGATTAGAATACAGCCCATCATTGTATAAACTGGAGAAGGTCTACGGAGAAAGTCTATGGAGCAAGTCTATTCAGCAACATAATATAATCATATATATGCCATTTAGCAGATGCCTTTACCCAAAGCGATGTACAGTCATTTGTGCATACGATTTGCATATGGGTTGTTCCCGGGAATCCAGCCCACAATCCTGACGTGCCAAGCGCCATACTCTACCAACTGAGGTCTCCGGGATCACATTAGACAACCACACTGGCAGACCTGGGGGGGGGGGTATTGGGGTCTGATGGGGTATGAGTTCCTCCCTCACAGGGTGTCATCATCACTGGACCATCTCTGCTACTGTCCCTGTCAGCCCCAGAACTGCCTGAGATCATTCATTCTGCAGTACATTATTTTATGTACACGTAAAGAGAAGACAAACGTTTCACATGATTTAGTGTCTAGTGCCCTTCCCAGCTCCCGACCCCGTCAGTTTTCACTTCATCAAAGTGATTGTGCAATGTAGCCACTATGGACGACTCCATCGTTGTCCACGGTCTCTGACCTATTGGTCTCTCAGAAGTAAGAGTTTCACCCGATAGATTTACCTTATGATGTATGCTGCCAATCCCTAAACAATAACGTCATTTCAGACTACAATGTGTTACACGCAGCCAAGGTGGGAATGTGACATTACGCATCAATTCATAAATGTTACGCTGTGAAGTTTCAGCACATTTCCCATTTCCCAATCATAAAATAATTGATGAAAGTTTTCGATGTTTTTTGTATTTTGTTAATAAAATTAACAAATGACATAAACCCCTCGTTATTGATAAAGTGGGCATGCTATTACCTCCGTGGTCGAAGTGCTCCTGCCGTTGGGGAATGCGCTTTTTTGACTGTTGGTGGGGAAGCTCTTGACTGACACCTGGATGGTCACCAGGAGGACAACACACAGTAGCTGAACCTGCCTGCGCATCTTCTGCATGTTTTCTCCACGTTGGGACAAAGTCCTCTGATGTTGAGATGCTGTGGTCGGTCTCTCCTTTGATCTTTAGAAGCCCTTAGCGTCCTGGACACGTTTTCAGTACCCTCGCATTTGGCCTTTAAATATGATCATTATAATTCCTAAATCAATATACATCATACTTAATCCAACATTGTCTAATAATTACATGAACGTTTAACCAATTTGATGCGTCTTACCAGTGCTATTTGCTTTCCAAATGCGCCGTTATGTTGACGCTCAAAATTTGCTTGGAACATTTGGCGCCGTGATCAATAAATCCCGTCGATTCATCTCCGGGTTATATCCACAAGTGTTCTTGTTTCTAACCCGTTCAGAAGCTGGTATCTAGGCTATGCATCCTTCGTTGACTTCACACTGTCTCATTCCTTGCTCGCTTTCCGTGCAAGCGTCTTCTCTGTGCTGCTTGTTGCGACCTTATACTCCATTGAAATAAGTTGATATAATTGCAGGTAGGGAACTTTTGTCGAACCATTATTATTGCAAATGTACACATACATCTTTCCCCATGCGCTCTGAGAAAATATTTCTAAAGTTAGTTGTAAAGGAACCTCTTCTTTGAATGCTTGAGAACAACCGTTTGTCATCTACAGCCCACTGGTTTTGACACTGCATGTCTCTCCGTCACCATCTGTTCATGACCAGACTATGGCATGTGGGGCCCTGGGGCACCTACCTCCAGAGTGAGAGTGTTTTCTCATAGACTGAAGATACATAGATATGAAGTGAAGCAGAAGGGTGTGACCATGTAAACTAAAGTGGGAGGAATGACACACAGACAAATCCTAATAGCTATGGGTCCAGAGGGCCAGCACCCCCTGATAAATCACAATTAAAACTAGTATTCACAGAAAAAATAAAACAACAGTTTAAGATCAATTTAAGATCATAAAAAAAAAAAACTGTATTTGCGAGGCAGAGCAAAAAAAATTGGATACATTTTATAAATGTATTTTATTTAACCTTTATTTAAATGCATCTTCCCACAGCCATACAGCGCCACTGAACCCGCGCTACTGAACCCGCGGTACTGAACCCGCGCCACTGAACCCGCGCCACTGAACCCGCACCACTGAAACCGAGCCACTGAACCCACGTTATGTTAGAATTCAACAACGTTATGTTAGAATACATCCACGTTATGTTAGAACACATCCACGTTATGTTAGAACATATCCACGTTATGTTAGAACACAGTGGGTGGGGTTATATCCTTCCTGTTTGGCCCTGTCCGGGGGTGTCCTCGGATGGGGCCACAGTGTCTCCTGACCCCTCCTGTCTCAGCCTCCAGTATTTATGCTGCAGTAGTTTATGTGTCGGGGGGCTAGGGTCAGTTTGTTTATCTGGAGTACTTCTCCTGTCCTATTCGGTGTCCTGTGTAAATCTAAGTGTGCGTTCTCTAATTCTCTCCTTCTCTCTTTCTTTCTCTCTCTCGGAGGACCTGAGCCCTAGAACCATGCCCCAGGACTACCTGACATGATGACTCCTTGCTGTCCCCAGTCCACCTGGCCATGCTGCTGCTCCAGTTTCAACTGGCCTGGGCCCTAGGACCATGTCCCAGGACTACCTGACATGAGGACTCCTTGCTGTCCCCAGTCCACCTGGCCATGCTCCTGCTCCAGTTTCAACTGTTCTGCCTTACTATTATTCAACCATGCTGGTCATTTATGAACATTTGAACATCTTGGCCACGTTCTGTTATAATCTCCACCCGGCACAGCCAGAAGAGGACTGGCCACCCCACATATGCTCTCTCTAATTCTCTCTTTCTTTCTCTCTCTCGGAGGACCTGAGCCCTAGGACCGTGCCCCAGGACTACCTGACATGATGGCTCCTTGCTGTCCCCAGTCCACCTGACTGTGCTGCTGCTCCAGTTTCAACTGTTCTGCCTTATTATTATTTGACCATGCTGGTCATTTATGAACATTTGAACATCTTGGTCATGTTCTGTTATAATCTCTACCCGGCACAGCCAGAAGAGGACTGGCCACCCCACATAGCCCGGTTCCTCTCTAGGTTTCTTCCTAGGTTTTGGCCTTTCTAGGGAGTTTTTCCTAGCCACCGTGCTTTTACACCTGCATTGTTTGCTGTTTGGGGTTTTAGGCTGGGTTTCTGTACAGCACTTTGAGATATCAGCTGATGTACGAAGGGCTATATAAATAAATTTGATTTGATTTGATTTGATCCACGTTATGTTAGAACACATCCACGTTATGATAGAACACATCCACGTTATGATAGAACATATCCACGTTATGTTAGAACACATCCACGTTATGTTAGAACACATCCACATTATGTTAGAACACATCCACATTATGATAGAACACATCCACGTTACTGTATGTTAGAACACATCCACGTTACTGTATGTTAGAACACATCCACGTTATGATAGAACACATCCACGTTATGTTAGAACACATCCACGTTATGTTAGAACACATCCACATTATGTTAGAACACATCCACATTATGATAGAACACATCCACGTTACTGTATGTTAGAACACATCCACGTTACTGTATGTTAGAACACATCCACGTTATGATAGAACACATTATGATAGAACACATCCACGTTATGATAGAACACATCCACGTTATGTTAGAACACATCCACGTTATGATAGAACACATCCACGTTATGTTAGAACACATCCACGTTATGTTAGAACATATCCACGTTATGATAGAACATATCCACATTATGTTAGAACACATCCACGTTATGTTAGAACACATCCACGTTATGTTAGAACATATCCACGTTATGATAGAACATATCCACATTATGTTAGAACACATCCACGTTATGTTAGAACACATCCACGTTATGTTAGAACACATCCACGTTATGTTTGAACACATCTACGTTATGTTAGAACACATCCACATTATGTTAGAACGCATCCACGTTATGATAGAACACATCCACGTTATGATAGAACACATCCACGTTATGATAGAACACATCCACGTTATGCTAATCATCATGTGACACGGCTAACCCACTCTGAAGAATAATAATTAATTAGGCTGGTTGGCTGGCTGTAGTCCAGGTCCCGGGTCGTCTTCATTAGGCTGGCTGTAGCCCAGGTCCCCGGTCGTCTTTATTAGGCTGGCTGGCTGTAGTCCAGGTCCTAGGTCGTCTTCATTAGGCTGGCTGGCTGTAGTCCAGGTCCTGGGTCGTCTTCATTAGGCTGGCTGGCTGTAGTCCAGGTCCTGGGTCGTCTTCATTAGGCTGGCTGGCTGTAGTCCAGGTCCTGGGTCGTCTTCATTAGGCTGGCTGGCTGTAGTCCAGGTCCCGGGTCGTCTTCATTAGGCTGGCTGTAGTCCAGGTCCCGGGTCGTCTTCATTAGGCTGGCTGTAGTCCAGGTCCCGGGTCGTCTTTATTAGGCTGGCTGTAGTCCAGGTCCCGGGTCGTCTTTATTAGGCTGGCTGTAGTCCAGGTCCTGGGTCGTCTTTATTAGGCTGGCTGTAGTCCAAGCCCCCGGGTCGTCTTCATTATGGGAGATAGTAACTGAATTTGTCCAATAAGGAACACTTTTTTTAGTACAGTTGAAGTCGGAAGTTTACATACACCTTGGCCAAATACAATTAAACTCAGTTTTTCACAATTCCTGACATTTAATCCAAGTAAGAATTCCCTGTCTGAGGTCAGTTAGGATCACCACTTACTGTAAGAATGTGAAAGGTCAGAATAATAGTAGAGAGAATGATTTATTTCAGCTTTTATTTCTTTCATCACATTCCCAGTGGTTCAGAAGTTTACATTCACTCAATTAGTGTTTGGTAGCATTGCCTTTAAATTGTTTAGCTTGGGTCAAACTTTTCGGGTAGACTTCCACAAGTTTCCCACAATAAGTTGGGTGAATTTTGGCCCATTCCTCTTAACAGAGCTGGTGTAACTGAGTCAGGTTTATAGGCCTCCTTGCTAGCACACACTTTTTCAGTTCTGCCCACAAATCTTCTATGGGATAGAGGTCAGGGCTTTGTGATGGCCACTCCAATACCTTGACTTTGTTGTCCTTAAGCCATTTTGCCACAACTTTGGAAGTATGCTTGGGGTCGTTGTCAATTTGGAAGATCCATTTGCAACCATACCTAGGATAGTATAAGTAATCCCTCTCACCCCCCCCCCCTTTAAGATTTAGATGCACTATTGTAAAGTGACTGTTCCACTGGATGTCATAAGGTGAATGCACCAATTTGTAAGTCGCTCTGGATAAGAGCGTCTGCTAAATGACTTAAATGTAAATGTAACTTCCTGACTGATGTCTTGAGATGTTGTTTTAATATATCCACATCATTTTCCAGTCTCGTGATGGCATCTATTTTGTGAAGTGCACCGGTCCCTCCTGCAGTAAAGCAACCCCACAATATGATGCTGCCACCACCGTGCTTCACGGTTTGGATGGTGTTCTTCGGATTGTAAGCCTCCCCCTTTTTTCGATATAGGACTCGATTAACTCTGGATATAGATACTATTTTACCTGTTTCCTCCAGCATCTTCACAAGGTCCTTTGCTGTTGTTCTGGGATTGATATGCATTTTTCACACCGAAGAACGCGTCTCCTTCCCGAGGGGTATGATGGCTGCGTGGTCCCATGGTGTTTATACTTGCGTACTATTGTTTGTACAGATGAACGGGGTACCTTCAGGTGTTTGGAAATAGTATCCTGTAAGGGTTTTCTGGTGAAAGAGAAGCGGACCAAAAAGCAGCATGGTGGTTATTCATTTTCTTTAATTTATAAAGAAACTACACATGAGATAACTAACAAAAACAACAAACGTGAGAAAACCTAAAACAGTCCTATCTGGTGCAAACACAGACAGGAACAATCACCCACAAACACACAGTGAAACCCAGGCTACCTAAGTATGATTCTCAATCAGAGACAACTAATGACACCTGCCTCTGATTGAGAACCATACTAGGCCGAAACATAGAAATTCCCAAAACCTAGAAAAACAAACATAGACTGCCCACCCAACTCACGCCCTGACCATACTAACTAAATACAAAACACAGGAAATAAAGGTCAGAACGTGACATTTCCAAGGATGAACCAGACTTGTGGAGGTCTACAATTTTTTTTCTGAGGTCTTGGCTAATTTCTTTTTATTTTCCCATGATGTCAAGCAAAGAGGTAGTGAGTTTGAAGGTAGGCCTTGAAATACATGCACAGGTACACCTCCAATTGACTCAAATTATGTCAATTAGCCTATCAGAAGCTTCTAAAGCCATGGCATAATTTTCTGGAATTTTCCGTGCTGTTTAAAGGCACAGTCAACTTAGTGTTTGTAAACTTCTGACTCACTGGAATTGTGATACAGTGAATTATTGTAACGGTATTCGTCGTCGGAAGAAAAGGAATCATCGGACTAAATTGTGATAAGTGTTCAT
Source organism: Oncorhynchus gorbuscha (assembly GCF_021184085.1). Lineage (NCBI taxonomy): Eukaryota > Metazoa > Chordata > Actinopteri > Salmoniformes > Salmonidae > Oncorhynchus > Oncorhynchus gorbuscha. The sequence goes on along the minus strand of NC_060182.1, from coordinate 91,760,235 downwards.
ACTCTTATTTCAACTGAACACTAAATAACAAAACTAACACAGAGAATGAACGAAAACCGATACAGTCCTGTCAGGTGCAGAAACACAAAACAGAAAATAACTACCCACAAAAACACATGTGGGAAAAAGCTACCTAAGTATGGTTCCCAAACAGAGACAACGATAGACAGCTGTCCCTGATTGAGAACTATACCCGGTCAAAACATAGAAATATAAAAACATAGAAGAAGGAACATAGAATGCCCACCCCAAATCACACCCTGACCAAACCAAAATAGAGACATAAAAAGTTCTAAGGTCAGGGCGTGATAATTATAAGTGAAATAATCTGTCTGTTAACAATTGTTGGAAAAATGACTTGTGTCATGCACAAAGTAGATGTCCTAACCGACTTGCCAAAACTATAGTTTGTTAACAAGAAATTTGTGGAGTGGTTGAAAAACGAGTTTTAATAACTCCAACCGAAGTGTATGTAAACTCCCGACTTCAACTGTATTTCCATTGCAAACCTCATCCGCACTGCCCTGGTCTGTGGTCCCAATGAGGCCTAGACTAGCCAGCCCTATATAATGGCTGCCCTGGTTTGTGGTCCCGATGAGGCCTAGACTAGCCCTGACAAATGACTGCGTTTGGCCCAAAGGTCTGAGACCGTGTTTTCACTTTACAGGTTTCCTGCAACTTCAGAGATTATAGCTCTAGTGTACCACTGCCTGTCTAGTAGATCAATTATACTGCCTGTCTAGGAGATCAATTATACTGCCTGGCTAGAAGATCAATTATACTGCCTGGCTAGGAGATCAATTATACTGCCTGGCTAGGAGATCAATTATACTGCCTGTCTAGGAGATCAATTATACTGCCTGGCTAGAAGATCAATTATACTGCCTGGCTAGGAGATCAATTATACTGCCTGTCTAGGAGATCAATTATACTGCCTGGCTAGGAGATCAATTATACTGCCTGGCTAGGAGATCAATTATACTGGCTGGCTAGGAGATCAATTATACTGCCTGGCTAGGAGGTCAATTATACTGCCTGGCTAGAAGGTCAATTATACTGCCTGGCTAGGAATTCAATTATACTGCCTGGCTAGGAGATCAACTATACTGGCTGGCTAGGAGATCAACTATACTGGCTGGCTAGGAGATCAACTATACTGGCTGGCTAGGAGATCAACTATACTGGCTGGCTAGGAGATCAACTATACTGGCTGGCTAGGAGATCAATTATACTGGCTGGTTAGGAGATCAACTATACTGGCTGGCTAGGCATGCTGGAGATAAAATATTGTGCCTGGCTGGAATCCAATCACACAATAGACTGTGTGTGTACGCGTGTGTGTCTGTGTGTGTGCATGCTTGCATGTGTACATGCATATGTGTGTGTGTGTGCTTGTATGTGTGTATGTTGGTATGTGTGTGTATATATAAAAAGCCCTGTTCCCACAGTGTAGGGTAATTTATCTGTGTTACACAGAGAGAAAAGGGTTTTGAATCTTTTGATGGTTTCCCTATGGACTTCAACTGGTAAACCTCACAGTGTTTTGTCTTCGGAGATTAACACGAAGGTTGAGTGAGAACCATTGAACTTTACCTCTAACAGGCCAAGATGAAGTCTGAAAACCTCATATAGGATGAGATCGTCTCACTCAATCACTTCTTCTGATTCTTTATTCTCAATTCTCTCATTGAATCTCTCTTCATTCTCAATTCTCTCATTGAATCTCTCTTCATTCATTCCTCATTCCTCATTCTCATTCTCAATACCAACTGATTCCTCATTCTCAATACCAACTGATTCCTCATTCTCAATACCAACTGATTCCTCATTCTCAATACCAACTGATTCCTCATTCTCAATACCAACTGATTCCTCATTCTCAATCAACTGATTCCTCATTCTCAATACCAACTGATTCCTCATCCTCAATCACGGATTCTCACTGAGATACGTGCATGTGATATGTTCTTCACACACACACACACACACACACACACACACACACACACACACACACACACACACACACACACACACACACACACACACACACACACACACACACACACACACACACACACACACACACACACACACACACAACAACTGTTTGTTGTTGTTGTTGTTGTTGTTGTTGTCCTGCCGTGATTTAGTGGCATGCGTACGTGTGCGTGTGTGTGTGTGTGTGTGTGTGTGCCAGGGTTATCTGAATATGACACCGAAGCTGTTCTGCACACAGAGCTGACAGTGATCAGACAGGCCGCACGGTGGAGACAATATTAGCGTGTGTGTGTGTGTGTGTGTGTGTGTGTGTGTGTGTGTGTGTGTGTGTGTGTGTGTGTGTGTGTGTGTGTGTGTGTGTGTGTGTGTGTGTGTGTGAGTGTGTGTGTGGTGTGTGTGTGTGTGTGAGTGAGTGAGTGAGTGAGTGAGTGAGTGAGTGAGTGAGTGAGTGAAAGAGTGAGTGAGTGAAAGAGTGAGTGAGTGAAAGAGTGAGTGAGTGAAAGAGTGAGTGAGTGAAAGAGTGAGTGAGTGAAAGAGAGAGAGAGAGTCTGCAGACATGGCCAGTACTGCAGGTAGCTAGCCTAAATTAAATCGGTCTCCTTCTGACTTAGCCCAGAGCAAGCTGAGGATTGCACCCTCATTCATTCCATTCCAAGATCACTTGATGGCACTGTAGATGAATGCTGAATGGTCTGCTGTATAGTCAGAGCCTTCACCAGTCTCTGTATAACATGTACATTTCCACCAATATACCACACTGATGACCTCACACACAGTCAGTAAATAAGAAACCCACTGTCTTCCGGTGGAGAGTGAGCAGTCTAACCCAACCAGTTGTAAACTGCAGTTGCTCCAGTCTCACACAGGCTTCTACAGCCCCCTTGTGGTGGTAGCTGGTATGAACCAATAGAAAATCATTCTGTACCAACCCGTGTCAGACTCACCTATCGCTGTCCCGTCCTCCCCCATAATGCACTTCATGGAGGTGATGATCTGCTCCACAACGGGAGATGACATTGACGTGGCATACACTGCACCGTGAGAGTGGGACCGCAGGTACTCTATCAATTCCTAGAATTGAATAAAATAGAATAGAACAAATAGAATAAAACAAAATAGAACAGAATATAACAAAATAGAATGCAACAAAAGAGAATACAACAGAACAAAATAGAATAGAACAGAACAAAATGGAATACATCAATATAGAACAGAACAAAATAGAATAGAACAGAACAAAATAGAATACATCAAAATAGAACAGAACAAAATAGAATAGAACAGAACAAAATAGAATACATCAAAATAGAACAGAACAAAATAGAATAGAACAGAACAAAATAGAATACATCAAAACAGAACAAAATAGAATAGAACAGAACAAAATAGAATAGAACAGAACAAAATAGAATACATCAAAATAGAACAGAACAAAATAGAATAGAACAGAACAAAATATAATAGAACAGAACAAAATAGAATACATCAAAATAGAACAGAACAAAATAGAATAGAACAGAACAAAATAGAATAGAACAGAACAAAATAGAATACATCAAAATAGAACAGAACATGTGTTACAGTGCATTCAGAAAGTATTCACCCCTTGACTTATTTTACATGTTGTTCTGTTACAGCCTGAATTCAACATGGATTAAATACATTGTCTTTCTCTCACACATCTACACACAATACCTCATAGTGCCAAAGTAAAAACATGTTTTTAGAAATGTTTTCTAATGTATTGAATGAGAAAAAATAAGAAACCCACATACTGACCTTTCAGCATGACAATAACCTAAACACAAGGCCAAATAATGAGTGTTCCTGAGTGGCCGAGTTATAGTTTTGACTTAAATCACCTTGAATATACAGTGGCTTGTCAGTATTCACCCCCTTGGCATTTTTCCTATTTGGTTGCCTTACAACCTGGAATTAAGATTGATTTTTTGGGGGGTTTGTATAATTTGATTTACACAACATGCCTACAACTTTGAAGATGCAAAATATTTTTTATTGTGAAGCAAACAAGAAATAGGACAAAAAAAACAGAAAACTTGATCGTACATAACTATTCACCCCTGGTTTCAAAGCTGGTCACTGGTGCACCTTAGCCACGCTCAAGGTCCCAAACTCATCGGGAGACTCGATAGCCTTGGTTTCTCAAATGATTGCCTGGTTCACCAACTACTTCTCTGATAGAGTTCAGTGTGTCAAATCGGGGGGCCTGTTGTCCGGGCCTTTGGCAGTCTCTATGGGGGTGCCACAGGGTTCAATTCTTGGGCCGACTCTCTTCTCTGTATACATCTATGATGTCGCTCTTGCTGCTGGTGAGTCTCTGATCCACCTCTACGCAGACGACACCATTCTATATACTTCTGGCCCTTCTTTGGACACTGTGTTAACAACCCTCCAGACGAGCTTCAATGCCATACAACTCTCCTTCCGTGGCCTCCAACTGCTCTTAAATACAAGTAAAACTAAATGCATGCTCTTCAACCGATCGCTGCCTGCACCTGCCCGCCCATCCAGCATCACTAGTCTGGACGGTTCTGACTTAGAATATGTGGACAACTACAAATGCCAAGGTTAGACTGTAAACTCTCCTTCCAGACTCACATAAAACATCTCCAATCCAAAGTTAAATATAGAATTGGTTTCCTATTTGGCAACAAAGCATCCTTCGCTCATGCTGCCAAACATACCCTCGTAAAACTGACCATCCTACCGATCCTCAATTTCGGCAATGTAATTTACAAAATAGCCTCCAATACCCTACTCAATAAATTGGATGTAGTCTATCACAGTGCCATCCATTTTGTCACCAAAGCCCCATATACTACCCACCACTGCGACCTGTACGCTCTCGTTGGCTGACCCTCGCTTCATACTCGTCGCCAAACCCACTGGCTCCAGGTCATCTACAAAACCCTGCTAGGTAAAGTCCCCCCTTATCTCAGCTTGCTGGTCACCATAGCAGCACCCACCTGTAGCACGCGCTCCAGCAGGTATATCTCTCTGGTCACCCCCAAAGCCAATTCTTCCTTTGGCCGCCTCTCCTTCCAGTTCTCTGCTGCCAATGACTGGAACAAACTACAAAAACTCTGAAACTGGAAACACTTATCTCCCTCACTAGCTTTAAGCACCAGCTGTCAGAGCAGCTCACAGATTACTGCACCTGTACATAGCCCACCTATAATTTAGCCCAAACAACTACCTCTTCCCCTACTGTATTTATTTATTTTGCTCCTTTGCACCCCATCTCTACTTTGCACATTATTCCACTGCAGATCTACCATTCCAGTGTTTTACTTGCTATATTGTATTTACTTCGCCACCATGGTCTTTTTTTTTGCCTTTACCTCCCTTATCTTACCTCACTTGCTCACATTGTATATAGACTTATTTTTCTACTGTATTATTGACTGTATGTTTGTTTTACTCCATGTGTAACTCTGTGTCGTTGTATGTGTCGAACTGCTTTGCTTTATCTTGGCCAGGTCACAATTGTAAATGAGAACATGTTCTCAACTAGCCTACCTGGTTAAATAAAGGTGTTCTCAACTAGCCTACCTGGTTAAATAAAGGTGTTCTCAACTAGCCTACCTGGTTAAATAAAGGTGTTCTCAACTAGCCTACCTGGTTAAATAAAGGTGTTCTCAACTAGCCTACCTGGTTAAATAAAGGTGTTCTCAACTAGCCTACCTGGTTCAATAAAGGTGTTCTCAACTAGCCTACCTGGTTAAATAAAGGTGTTCTCAACTAGCCTACCTGGTTAAATAAAGGTGTTCTCAACTAGCCTACCTGGTTAAATAAAGGTGTTCTCAACTAGCCTACCTGGTTAAATAAAGGTGTTCTCAACTAGCCTACCTGGTTAAATAAAGGTGTTCTCAACTAGCCTACCTGGTTAAATAAAGGTGTTCTCAACTAGCCTACCTGGTTAAATAAAGGTGAAAAAATCTCAATAGGTAAGACCTGGTTAAATAAGGTGTTCTCAACTAGCCTACAAATATTAAATAAAGGTGAAAAAATATATCTGGTAAGACTTGAGAAAGACTCACAGCTCTTAGAGACTTAGAGACTTGAAAGAATTTTAAAACAGAAAGACTCAAAGCTCTTGAGACAATCCAGAAAGACTCAAAGCTCTTAGAGACTTACCCAGAAAGACTCACAGCTCTTAGAGACTTACCCAGAAAGACTCACAGCTGTTAGAGACTTACCCAGAAAGACTCACAGCTCTTAGAGACTTAGAGACTTACCAGAAAGACTCACAGCTGTTAGAGACTTACCCAGAAAGACTCACAGCTCTTAGAGACTTACCCAGAAAGACTCACAGCTCTTAGAGACTTACCCAGAAAGACTCACAGCTCTTAGAGACTTACCCAGAAAGACTCACAGCTCTTAGAGACTTACCCAGAAAGACTCACAGCTCTTAGAGACTTACCCAGAAAGACTCACAGCTGTTAGAGACTTACCCAGAAAGACTCACAGCTCTTAGAAACTTACCCAGAAAGACTCACAGCTCTTAGAGACTTACCCAGAAAGACTCACAGCTTACCCAGAAAGACTCACTCTAGAGACTTACCCAGACTCACAGCTACCCAGAAAGACTCACAGCTCTTAGAGACTTACCCAGAAAGACTCACAGCTCTTAGAAACTTACCCAGAAAGACTCACAGCTCTTAGAGACTTACCCAGAAAGACTCACAGCTCTTAGAGACTTACCCAGAAAGACTCACAGCTCTTAGAGACTTACCCAGAAAGACTCACAGCTCTTAGAGACTTACCCAGAAAGATTCACAGCTCTTAGAGACTTACCCAGAAAGACTCACAGCTCTTAGAGACTTACCCAGAAAGACTCACAGCTCTTAGAGACTTACCCAGAAAGACTCACAGCTCTTAGAGACATACCCAGAAAGACTCACAGCTGTTAGAGACTTACCCAGAAAGACTCACAGCTCTTAGAAACTTACCCAGAATGACTCACAGCTCTTAGAGACTTACCCAGAAAGACTCACAGCTCTTAGAGACTTAACCAGAAAGACTCACAGCTCTTAGAGACTTACCCAGAAAGACTCACAGCTCTTAGAGACATACCCAGAATGACTCACAGCTCTTAGAGACTTACCCAGAAAGACTCACAGCTCTTAGAGACTTACCCAGAATGACTCACAGCTCTTAGAGACTTACCCAGAAAGACTCACAGCTCTTAGAGACTTACCCAGAAAGACTCACAGCTCTTAGAGACTTACCCAGAAAGACTCACAGCTCTTAGAGACTTACCCAGAAAGACTCACAGCTCTTAGAAACTTACCCAGAATGACTCACAGCTGTACTCACTTCCAAAGGTGATTCTAACATGTATTGACTCAGGGGCGTGAATACACATACCGTATTTCATTTTCAAAAATGTAAAAAAAAACATGATTTCACTATGTCTTTTTGCGGTATTGGGTGTGGAAGGATAAGATTTTTTAAAATACATTTAGAATGTAGGCTAACAAAACTGAATCTGGAATAAGTCAAGTGGCATGAGTACTTTCTGAAGGAATTGTATATAACAGTTTGGCCGGAATGTCAGTCAAGGAGATTGGTGTCATGGCCGATAAGGGGACAAAGTGATCGAAGTCTGATGTATCGCCACCTCAATATCTCGCTCTCGCCCGCCATGCGTCTGGAAGAGGCCGATAAGAGGCGTGGAGCTGAGGAGAATAAAACCGGTTTGGGGAGAGGAGGGGGGAGAGAGGGGATGGAGGGAACCTAAGCAGTTTCTCTCTCCTTCCCTGCCTGAATTAATGTTAGCCGCTGGCAGAGAGAGATGGAGGGAATGAGAGAGATAGAGATGGAGAAGTAACACAGTATTAGCCGGCTGAGGGACAGACGGAGAGAGACGGTAACCATTTTCTGCCTTACATTTCGCAACAGGGTCGACGGCTGCTGTCGTAATTGACCATGTGTGACCAAACACCAGCTGTGGTCAGTCTGACCAGTTAGCGATACGGTGGCGCTGTAACACCTCAATAACGGATGCCTCAGCTCCTCCCCATCGATCCTCCGAGCCCCCACAACTACACTGGCTGGTTAGTGCTTGAAGTGTGTTAGACTTTCTTATGCTTGGGGATTAATTGGTATCTGAAACCATCAACCAATGACTCGGAGTTGAACCAGACACTAAGTAGCCTTGGCACTCATTATCAGATGTTTCCATTACAGCACACGTGACTTACAGGTGTGTGTGGAGAGAGAGAGAGAGAGAGAGAGAGAGAGAGAGAGAGAGAGAGAGAGAGAGAGAGAGAGAGAGAGAGAGAGATACAGCGAGAGAAGAAGAGCCCTGCAGTAGTTCTGTCAGTCAACGGGTTAATGAAGTGATAATTCCAAAATGGAAGACTCCACTTGACAAATAAGTCCAAAAATAAATACGCGTAAAGCATTTAGCTGTCTAGCTACACTTGATAGCGGTCCTGACTGTCCTCATATTTGTTCTCATCCCCAGGCAGGCCATATATCACTAATTGCTTCTGTCTGGCATCACTCCCAGTCACAAGAAGAATCCACTCACAGATTCCATTCCTCAGAGTTTGACAGCCCAGGCAGCCTAGCCTGTACACAGAGTATTCCTTTGTGTGTGCACTGGTATCACCTTCCTAGAAGTGACTGGACCTGCTCTATAATCCCCTCAGGGCATGATGTCACCACGCTCCAACAGACACTGTTGTTGCTTAGCCAGCTGAACCGGTCACTTGATACTGTCTCTCCATAAAAAACATAATAGTTTTTTAAAGTGTGTATATGAGTTTTATGGAGAAGGAAACCCTTCAACATACTGTTGTTTTATAGTCTCCTTATAAACAATATATCCCAACATATGATAAGTATGAATTTTAAACCAATACACTTTTGTCACGTTTAACCGCTACTGTTAAAATCTAAACTCTGTAAAAATTGATTATGGGGTGAATTGAAAAAAATAAAAATAAAAAAACTTAATAAAAATGTATGCAGATCGTTTCAATAATTTGTTAATTTAATTTGAGCATTTAAAAAAATAGTCAACTTTAATATGTTGCTCAAAATGTAAGTACAGGTGAAGTTAGAAGTTTACATACACCTTAACCAAATACATTTAAACTCAAATACATTTAAACTCAGCTTTTCACAATTCGTGACATGTAATTCTAGTTAAAATGCCCTGTTCTAGGTCAGTTAGGATCACCACTATATTTTATGAATGTGAAAGGTCAGAATAATAGTTGAGAGAAGGATTTATTGCAGCTTTTATTTCTTTCATCACATTCCAAGTAGGTCATAAGTTTACATTCACTCAATTAGTATTTGGTAGCATTGACTTTGATCCAAGTTAAACCGTTTAAACGTCTCAGGTAGCCTTCCACATGCTTCCCACAATAAGTTGGGTGCATTTTGGCCCATTTCTCCTGACAGAGCTGGTGTAACTGAGTCAGGTTGGTAGGCCTCCTTGCTCGCACACACTTTTTCAGTTCTGCCCACAAATGTTCTAGAGGATTGAGGTCAGGGCTTTGTGATGGCCGCTCCAATACCTTGACTTTGTTGTCCTTAAGCCATTTTGCCACAACTTTGGAAGTATGCTTGGGGTCATTGTCCATTTGGAAGACCCATTTGTGACCAAGCTTTAACTTCCTGACTGATGTCTTGAGATGTTGCTTCAATATGTCCACATAATTTTCCTACCTCATGATGCCATCTATTTTGTGAAGTGCACCAGTCCCTCCTGCAGCAAAGTACCCCCACAACATGATGCTGCCACCCCCCCGTGCTTCACAGTTGGGATGGTGTTCTTCAGCTTGCAAGCCTCCCCCTTTTTCCCCCAAACATAACAGTGGTCATTATGGCCAAACAGTTCCATTTTTGTTTCATAAGCCCAGAGGACATTTCTCTAAAAAGTATGGTCTTCGTCCCCATGCGCAGTTGCAAACCATAGTCTGGCTTTTTTATGGCGGTTTTGGAGCAGTGGCTTCTTTCTCGCTGAGCGGCCTTTCAGGTTATGTCGATATAGAACTTATTTTACTGTGGATATAGATACTTTTATACCTGTTTCCTCCAGCATCTTCACAAGGTCCTTTGCTGTTGTTCTGGGATTGATTTGCACTTTTTGCACCAAGGTATGTTAATCTCTAGGAGACAGAACGCTTCTCCTTCCTGAGCGGTATGGCGGCTGTGTGGTCCCATGGTGTTTATACTTGCGTACTATTGTTTGTACAGATGAACGTGGTACCTTCAGGCGTTTGGAAATTGTCCCCAAGGATGAAACAGACTTGTGGAGGTCTACAATTTTTTTCTGAGATCTTGGCTGATTTCTTTTGATTTTCTCATGATGTCAAGCAAAGAGGCACTGGGTTTGAAGGTAGGCCCTGAAATACATACAAAGGTACACCTCCAATTTACTTAAATTATGTCAACTAGCCTATCAGAACCTTCTAAAGCTATGACATAATTTTCTGCAATTTCCCAAGCTGTTTAAAGGTGTCACGGTTTTCTAATGGTGAAGGAGAGTCGGACCAAACTGCAGCGTGTCGATTGCGATCCATGTTTATTTAAACAAACGTAAAACACGACTAAACACTACAAAACAATAAACGAAACAGCCTATACATGTGTCAACTAGCATCTAACAAGGACATCAAGACTACAAGACTACAAGACTACAAGACTACAAGACTACAAGACTACAAGACTACAAGACTACAAGACTACAAGACTACAAGACTACAAGACTACAAGACTACAACACTACAACACTATAACACTATAACACTATAACACTATAACACTATAACACTATAACACTATAACACTATAACACAATAACACTATAACACAATAACACAATAACACAATAACACAATAACACAATAACACAATAACACAATAACACAATAAACGAAACAGCCTATACATGTGTCAACTAGCATCTAACAAGGACATCAAGACACTCAGGACAATCACCCACAATACAACCAAAGAATATGGCTGCCTAAATATGGTTCCCAATCAGAGACAACGATAAACACCTGTCTCTGATTGAGAACCACTTCAGACAGCCATAGACTTTCCTAGAACACCCCACTAAGCTACAATCCCACTAAACTACACACCACATACAAAAACCCATGTCACACCCTGGCCTGACCAAATACATGAAGAAAAACACAAAATACTTCGACCAGGGCGTGACAAAAGGCACAGTCAACTTAGTCTATGTAAACGTCTGACCCACTGGAATTGTGATACAGTGAATTATAAGTGAAATAATCTGTCTGTAAACAATTGTTGGAAAAATTACTTGTGCAATGCACAAAGTAGATGTCCTAACCGACTTGCCAAGACAATAGTTTGTTCATTAATGAGAAATGTGTGTAGTGGTTCAAAAATGAAAATTAATGACTCCAACCTAAGTGTTTGTAAACTTCCGACTTCAACTGTATATATATATTTTTTAGGATAACCAAAGAGAAAAAAATGACTTATTTTAATTTGAATAAATTGGGCACATTTGAATAATAATTGTATTTCTCACAACTTGCCATGTGGCTACATTTTTAGAGGATTTAGAGGATAAATTAACATTTTTAGACTTTATGATTCTCTTACAGAATGTTGTATATTTCTATATTATCTTTAAGCAGCTTGTTGTGCCATAAGGTGTCATGACGAAGGGATATCAAAATGGTCAAGAAAATAGATGTTCAATGATGAGGCCACCCATTTTCCCAGCGTCACCCCTCTTAATGACAGAGACTAATGCAGAATCCTGAAATGCTTGCAGTTCTACCTCCAGGTACAGCGCCCGCCAAAGTCAGTTCAAATACAAATGATTGAACACCTTAGGACAATATTAAACATTAAGTGTCTATTTGTTATTTTTCATTCTTATTTGTCTTTATGTATTTTTCTTCAAACTGCATTGTTGGTTCAGGGCTTGTAAGTAAGGATTTCACTGTGCATGTGACAAATACATTTTCATTTGAACACTAATGTGTTGGGTTTACTAAATATTTGTGTGACATCAACTCATATTTAATCATATTGTCAGTGAATCCAACACATTTTCATGGCTATTGTTAATTCCCTGGATTTACTTAATTTGTGTAAATTCAACAACAACAAAATTATACTCAAAAACATAAGAAGTTCGATCTACTAAATAATATTGTCGCCTTGATTTAAAAAAAGTAGATTCAACACTTTTTTTTAAACAGTGTAGCACCTGATTGAGAGACCATAGAGCACTGTGATCAACACCTCTAAAGACGTATCCCTCTAACACAGTAAATACACTAACAGATGTAACTGCTGCTACAGAGTACCACTGCAGTACCGCCTCGGGCCTACAAGTGTCACTGTTGCACTGCAGCGCGTTGCATCTACCTGTGAGTTGATCACTGTTGATTTAGCACGAACCACAGGCTTCATTCAGAGGTGGGATTACACCATTAGCCCAGCAGGGTGCTGGTCAAGTCACTTGCTGTATGCACTACACACATAAAGGCCTCCTGGAATTACCAGGGTGAGCATATAACTTTTAGAGAAAGATCATCTGACAGAAGACAAACAACAACTGAAAATATATATCCACAAGCTATCTTGATTAGTTTCCCAATGCAGGCGGGATCATCGGATTAAAATAGATAAAATACCTAACCTTGATCAATTAAACAACCAATGTAAACGTTTTACTAAACCATGATGGGTATGTAAACGTTGAACTAAACCATGATGGGTATGTAAACGTTTTACTAAACCATGATGCGTATGTAAACGTTTTACTAAACCATGATGCGTATGTAAACTTTTTACTAAACTGTGATTCGTATGTACATTTTTAACTAAACCATGATGGGTATGTAAACGTTGAACTAAACCATGATGGGTATGTAAACGTTGAACTAAACCATGATGGGTATGTAAACGTTTTACTAAACCATGATGCGTATGTAAACGTTTTACTAAACCATGATGGGTATGTAAACGTTGAACTAAACCATGATGGGTATGTAAACGTTTTACTAAACCATGATGCGTATGTAAACGTTGAACTAAACCATGATGGGTAATGTAAACGTTGAACTAAACCATGATGGGTAATGTAAACGTTGAACTAAACCATGATGAGTAATGTAAACGTTGAACTAAACCATGATGAGTAATGTAAACGTTGAACTAAACCATGAGGAGTAATGTAAACGTTGAACTAAACCATGATGGGTAATGTAAACGTTGAACTAAACCATGATGAGTAATGTAAACGTTGAACTAAACCATGATGAGTAATGTAAACGTTGAACTAAACCATGATGAGTAATGTAAACGTTGAACTAAACCATGAGGAGTAATGTAAACGTTGAACTAAACCATGAGGAGTAATGTAAACGTTGAACTAAACCATGAGGAGTAATGTAAACGTTGAACTAAACCATGATGAGGTAATGTAAACGTTGAACTAAACCATGAGGAGTAATGTAAACGTTGAACTAAACCATGATGAGTAATGTAAACGTTGAACTAAACCATGATGAGTAATGTAAACGTTGAACTAAACCATGAGGAGTAATGTAAACGTTGAACTAAACCATGATGAGGTAATGTAAACGTTGAACTAAACCATGATGGGTAATGTAAACGTTGAACTAAACCATGAGGAGTAATGTAAACGTTGAACTAAACCATGATGAGTAATGTAAACGTTGAACTAAACCATGAGGAGTAATGTAAACGTTGAACTAAACCATGATGGGTAATGTAAACGTTGAACTAAACCATGAGGAGTAATGTAAACGTTGAACTAAACCATGATGGGTAATGTAAACGTTGAACTAAACCATGATGGGTATGTAAACGTTGAACTAAACCATGATGAGTAATGTAAACGTTGAACTAAACCATGAGGAGTAATGTAAACGTTGAACTAAACCATGAGGAGTAATGTAAACGTTGAACTAAACCATGATGGGTATGTAAACGTTTTACTAAACCATGAGGAGTAGTAGTAATGTGTTAGTAAGACATGTTTCCTTACATATGACTAATTTATGAAATCAAAGCGCTTCGATGACATCATTTTCCTAGCAGTGCCTGCAGTTAGGCCTAGCTACATCAGAAAGCCAATAACACCTGGTCACGTGATAACGCATGGGGGAAAACACACAGCGTTTTTCTCGAAACCTAACCTGCTACCAATTACAGCTGTGCCCTGGAACCATTTAACAGACCCTCTCTGGTACACTCAGCAAATAGTTACCATGGGAGTCAGTGTAATTGAAGGAGAAAAAAATGACAGGCTGCCTAAAGATGAGAGAAAGAGAGAGGATAGAAGTGAGGGAGGAATAGAAAAAGAGAAGGACAGAGAGGCACAGTGCCAGCACTCTCCAGCTCTCGCTCACAAAGGGAGATTATGTTAAAAGTAAACAAAAGTAGTTTCACTCCTCTGTTCCCCCTTGGGCGAACTCACTGGGGAGGAGAACTCAACGGTCACAGTGTGGAGGACAGGAGACAAGGAACCAATTTACCCCTGGTTCTGAATCTCTTCTACAGGCCAGAAAACAAAATGGACGCTAGTTTCCTTCAGCTTTCACCCTCTGAATAACCAAGCAAGTCAAACACAGGGTGGTAGCTTTCTGGTTTAGGTTCAGGGTGGCAGGTTTCTGGTTTTCATGACCATGTGACCTGGTAGTTCTATTCTATAACAAGGCTACAGGCTATAACTAGGGCCTGGAGTCCTTCATGGTCAGGTCAAAACTCATGACCGGCCATAAGCTAATACAAGGAGAAGGAAACATTGTTTTCAATTAGCGTTAAAGGCCATATAGTACGTACACTATGAAACTGCTACCCACTTCATGACTTCATGCCAGATATCATGCCAGACATCATGCCAGACATCATGCCAGACTTCATGCCAGACTTCATGCCAGACTTCATGCCAGATTTCATGCCAGACTTCACATCATGCCAGATATCATGCCAGACTTCATGCCAGACTTCATGCCTGATTTCATGAGTGACATCATGCCAGACATCATGCCAGACTTCATGCCAGACATCATGCCTCACTTCATGCCAGACATCATGCCAGACTTCATGCCAGACATCATGCCAGACTTCATGCCAGACATCATGCCTGATTTCATGAGTAACTTCATGCCAGACATCATGCCAGACATCATGCCAGACTTTCATGAGTGATTTCATGCCAGACATCATGCCAGACTTCATGCCAGACATCATGCCTGATTTCATGAGTGACTTCATGCCAGACATCATGCCTGATTTCATGAGTGACTTCATGCCAGATATCATGCCTGATTTCATGCCAGACATCATGAGTGACTTCACGCCAGACTTCACGCCTCACTTCACGCCAGACTTCATGCCTCACTTCATACCTCCATGCTGGCGGACCACCAGTAGGCGGAGTTGGTGGAGGGTAAACAAACCTTTTAGAATTGACCACTACAATACATCACTGCTGACCACACATGGTCATCAGGATAATAGGCCCATATAATAATATGGCCGCTCTACCATAGCCCAGACCTTTTCCTGATCAGATCACATTGAAAAACTCCTGACCTATTTCACAATAGATGACCTCAAAACACAAAGCCTGTTTGTCTGTCTGTCTGTCAAGAGCACAGCTAGCCGTTAGCCAAAGCAGTCTGAAAAGAGCAGCTAGCAGCGCTCCATCGGTGACCATGGTAACGGGGGCAGGCCGGCCAATTAAAAACAAAGCAAGAGTGAAATGGCATAATTGGGTCTAATGAAGTCATGGAGAGGCCTTGCTGCTACAACGCTCCTAGCCAAGCCCACCATCACCTTAACAACCAAAGGCAGCTGGTGCTCTCCTCCAGAACATCGAGAGAGAGAGACTTCCACAAAGCTGTGAACGATCTGAGAGACAAGGCAAGAAGGGCCTTCTACGCCATCAAAAGGAACATACAATTTGACATCCCAATTAGGATCTGGCTAAAAATACATGAATCATAAACAGAACCCATTGCCCTTTAAACAATCAAATCAAATGTTATTGGTCACATGCACATGGTTAGCAGCTGTTAATGCGAGTGTAGCCAAATGCTTGCGCTTCTACGTAGTTCCGACAGTGCAGTAATATGTAACAAGTAATCTAACAATTCCCCAACAACTATCTAATACACAAATCTAAAGGGATGGAATAAGAATATTTACATATAACTATATGGATGAGCGTTAGCCGAGCGGCATAGGCAAGATGCAATAGATGGTACAAGATACATATGAGATGAGTAATGTAAGATATGTAAAACATTATTGAAATGGCATAGTTTAAAGTGACTTGTGAGTCCCTATGTAGGTAGTAGCCTCTCTGAGTTAGTGATTGCTGTTTAGCAGTCTGATGGCCTTGAGATAGAAGCTGTTTTTCAGTCTCTCGGTCCCAACTTTGGTACACCTGTACTGACCTCGCCTTCTGGTTTGTAGCGGGGTGAACAGGCAGCGGCTCGGCTGATTGATGTCGTTGATGATCTTTATGGCCTTTCTGTGACATCGGGTGCTGTAGGTGTCCAGGAGGGCAGGTAGTTTGCCCCCAGTAATGTGTTGTGCAGACCTCACCACCCTCTGGAGAGCCCAGTGATTGTGGGCGGTGCAGTTGCCGTACCAGGTTGTGATACAGCACGACAGGATTCTCTCAATTGTGCATCTGTAAAGGTTTGTCAGGGTTTTAGGAGAAAACACTAATTTCTTCAGCCGCTGTTGCGCCTTCTTCACTACACTGTCTGTGTGGGTGGACCATCTCAGTTTGTCTGTGATGTGTACGCCAAGGAATTTAAAACTTTCCACCTTCTCCACTACTGCCCCTTCAATGTGAATAGGGGGGTGCTTCCTCTGCTGTTTCCTGAAGTCCACAATCATCTCCTTTGTTTTGTTGACGTTGAGTGTGAGGTTATTTTCCTGACACCACACTCCGAGGGCCCTCACCTCCTCCCTGTAGGCCGTCTCGTCGTTGTTGGTAATCAAGCTTACCACTGTTGTGTCGTCTGCAAACTTGATGATCGAGTTGGAGGAGTGCGTGGCCACGCAGTCATGGGTGAACAGGTAGTACAGGAGGGGGCTGAGCACACACTCTTGTGGGGCCCCAGTGTTGATGGTCAGCCAAGTGGAGATGTTGTTTCCTACCCTCACCACCTAGGGGCGGCCCGTCAGAAAGTCCAGGACCAAATTGCACATGGCCGGGTTGAGACCCAGGGCTTCCAGCTTAATGATGAGCTTGAGTGGTACTACGGTGTTGAATGCTGAGCTGTAGTCAATGAACAGCATTCTTACATAGGTATTATCTTGTCCAGATCGGATAGGACAGTGTGCAGTGTGATGGCAATTGCATCATCTGTGGACTTGTTGGGGCGGTATGCAAACTGAAGTGGGTCTAGGGTGGCAGGTAAGGTGGAGGTGATATGATCCTTGACTAGTCTCTTAAAGCACTTCATGATGACAGAAGTGAGTGCTACGTGGGCGATAGTCATTTAGTTCAGTTACCTTGGCCTTCTTGGGTATAGGAACAATTGTGGAATATGTCCGTAAACACACCAGCCAGTTGGTCTGAGTATGCTCTGAGGGATGCCGTCTGGGCCAGCAGCCTTGCGAGTGTTAACACGTTTAAACATCTTACATTGGCCACAGAGAAGGAGATGGGAGGCCCACATTCCTTGTTAAGTGGGCCAAGTCGGTGGCACTGTATTATCCTAAAAGCGGGCAAAGAAGGTGTTTAGTTTGTCTGAAAGAAATACATCGGTGTCCATAACGTGGCTGGTTTTCTTTTTGTAGTCCCTAATTTCCTGTAGACGCTGCCACATACATCTCGTGTCTGAGCCATTGAATTTATTTTCAGCAAATGTAACATGTGTAAATATTTGTATGAACATATCATGATTCAACAACTGAGACATAAACTGAACAAGTTCCACAGACATGACTAACAGAAATTTAATAATGTGGGGGTCAAAATCAAAAGTAACAGTCAGTATATTGTGTGGCCACCAGCAGCATTAAGTACTGCAGTGCATCTCCTCATCATGGACTGCAACAGATTTGCCAGTTCTTGCTGTGAGATGTTACCCCACTCTTCCACCAAGGCACCTGCAAGTTCCCAGACATTTCTGGGGGGAATGGCCCTAGCCCTCACCCTCCTATCTAACAGGTCCCAGAAGTACTCAATAGGATTGATATCTGGGCTCTTCGCTGGCCATGGCAGAACACTGACATTCCTGTCTTGTAGGAAATCACACACAGAACGAGCAGTATGGCAGGTGGCATTGTCATGCTGGAGGGTCATGTCAGGATGAGCCTGCAGGAAGGGTACCAGATGAGGGAAGAGGATGTCTTCCCTGTAATGCACAATGTTGAGATTGCCTGCATTGACAACAAGCTCAGTCCAATGATGCTTTGACACACCGCCCCAGATCATGACAGACCCTCCACCTCCAAATCGATCCCGCTCCAGAGTACAGGCCTCGATGTAATGCTCATTCCTTCGACGATAAACGAGAATCCGACTATCACCCCTGTTGCGACAAAACCGCACTCGTCAGTGAAGAGCACTTTTGCCAGTCCTGTCTGGTCCAGCGACGGTGGGTTTGTGCCCATGAGGACCTGCCTTACAACAGGCCTGCAAGGCCTCAGTCCAGCTTCGCTCAGCCTATTGCGGACAGTCTGAGCACTGATGGAGGGATTGTGCGTTCCTGTTGTAACTCGGACAGTTGTTGTTGCCATCCTGGAACCTGTCCAGCAGGTGTGATGTTAGGATGTACCGATCCTGTGCAGATGTTGTTACACATGGTCTGCCACTGCGAGGACGATCGGCTGTCCACCCTGTCTCCCTGTAGCGCCGTCTTAGGCGTCTCACAGTACAAACATTGCAATTTATTGCCCTGGCCACATCTGCAGTCCTCATGCCTCCTTACAGCACAAGGCACGTTCATGCAGAGGAGGAGGGACCATGGGCATCTTTTCTTTCGTTTTTTCAGTCAGTAAGAAGTAGAGGTCGACCGATTATGATTTTTCAACGCCGATACCGATACCGATTATTGGAGGACCAAAAAAAAACAGATTTTCAGACTATTTTTTAAATTTATTTGTAATAATGACAATTACAACAATTACAACAATACTGAATTAACACTTAAGTTAATATAATACATCAATAAAATCAATTTAGCCTCAAATAAAATGAAACATGTTCAATTTGGTTTAAATTATGTAAAAGCAAAGTTTTGGAGAAGAAAGTAAAAGTGCAATATGTGCCATGTAAAAAAGCTAACGTTTAAGTTCCTTGCTCAGAACATGAGAACATATGAAAGCTGGTGGTTCCTTTTAACATGAGTCTTCAATATTCCCATGTAAGAAGTTTTAGGTTGTAGTTATTATAGGACCATTTCTCTCTATACCATTTGTATTTCATATACCTTTGACTATTGGATGTTCTTATAGGCACTTTAGTATTGCCAGTGTAACAGTATAGCTTCTGTCCCTCTCCTTGCCCCTACCTGGGCTCGAACCAGGAACACATCAACAACAGCCACCCTCGAAACATCGTTACACATCGCTCCACAAAAGCCGCGGGGGAACAACTACTCCATGTCTCAGAGCGAGTGACATTTGAAACGCTATTAGCGCACACCCCGCTAACTAGCTAGCCATTTCACATCGTTTACACCAGCCTAATCTCGGGAGTCGATAGGTTTGAAGTCATAAACAACGCAATGCTTGAAGCACAGCGACGAGCTGCCGGCAAAACGCACGAAAGTGCTGTTTGAATGAATGCTTACGAGCCTGCTGCTGCCTACCACCGCTCAGTCAGACTGCTCTATCAAATATCATAACATAATAATACACGGAAATACAAGCCTTTGGTCATTAATATGGTCGAATCCGGAAACTATCATTTAAAAAACAAAATGTTTATTCTTTCAGTGAAATACGTAACCGTTCTGTATTCTATCTAACGGGTGGCATCCATAAATATAAATATTCCTGTAACATTGCACAACCCTCAATGTTATGTCATAATTACGTAAAATTCTGGCAAATTAGTTCGCAACGAGCCAGGCGGCCCAAACTGTTGCATATACCCTGACTCTGCGTGCAATGAATGCAAGAGAAGTGACACAATTTCACCTGGTTAATATTGCCTGATAACCTGGATTTCTTTTAGCTAAATATGCAGGTTTAAAAATATATACTTCTGTGTATTGATTTTAAGAAAGGCATTGATGTTTATGGTTAGGTACAGTCGTGCAACGATTGTGCTTTTGTTAAATCATCCCCCGTTTGGCGAAGTCGGCTGTCTTTGTTAGGAAGAAATAGTCTTCACACAGTTCGCAACGAGCCAGGCAGCTCAAACTGCTGCATATACCCTGACTCTGTTGCAAGAGAAGTAGTACAATTTCCCTAGTTAAAAGAAGTTCATGTTAGCAGGCAAAATTAACTAAATATGCAGGTTTAAAAATATATACTTCTGTGTATTGATTTTAAGAAAGGTGTTGATGTTTATGGTTAGGTACACGTTGGAGCAACGACAGTCCTTTTTCGCGAATGCACACCGCATCGATTATATGCAACACAGGACACGCTAGATAAACTAGTAATATCATCAACCATGTGTAATTAACTAGTGATTATGATTGATTGATTGATTTTTATAAGACAAGTTTTAATGCTAGCTAGCAACTTACCTTGGCTTCTTACTGCATTTGCGTAACAGGCAGGCTCCTCGTGGAGTGCAATGTAAGGCAGGTGGTTAGAGCGTTGGACTAGTTAACCGTAAGGTTGCAAGATTGAATCCAATAGCTGACAAGGTAAAAATCTGTCGTTCTGCACCTGAACAAGGCAGTTAACCCACCGTTCCTAGGCCGCCATTGAAAATAATGTGTTCTTAATGGACTTGCCTAGTTAATAAAGTTGTAAAAAAATGTTTTTTAAATTGGCCGAATCGGTGTCCAAAAACTTGAAATCGGCCTTAATTAATCGGCCATTCCGATTAATCAGTCGACCTCTAGTAGGAAGGCCATCTTGGCCATGTTCTGAACATCTTGGCCATGTTCTGTTATAATCTCCACCCGGCACAGCCAGAAGAGGACTGGCCACCCCTCATAGCCTGGTTCCTCTCTAGGTTTCTTCCTAGGTTCTGGCCTTTCTTGGGAGTTTTTCCTAGCCACCGTGCTTCTACACCTGAATTGCTTGCTGTTTGGGGTTTTAGGCTGGGTTTCTGTACAGCACTTTGAGATATCAGCTGATGTACGAAGGTCCTTATAAATACATTTGATTTGATTTTGATCTGTTTCATGTCTCTTGTAGCCCGCAAAAGCCAGCATGGATAGAATGCAATAACTAGATTCTAATAATTGTCATGTGCCAACGTATCACCACGGTCTGTTTCACAGTGAAACTTGCACTCATGTAGACCTAGTTCTGAAATAATTCAACGGTGAAACTTGCATCCAGTCAACTACAAAAGCAAGGGGAAGCTATTCTTCAAAGTCAGGAAAATCCTTGAACTGCAAATTTTTTTTTTTTTTCAATAATTGAAAAATTAGTTTAGCGAACAGTAGGGATATAGAATTGCCACGATCGTGATGAGAGACGGACCAAGGCGCAGCGTGATTAAAGTTCCACATCTTTTAATAAAGCAAAACATCCAAATAAAACAATAAACGAATAGTGACATCATTGGTGCTTCATGCACATACACAAAACAATATCCCACAAAGCAGGTGGGAGAAAGGGCTTCCTACATATGATCCCCAATTAGAGGCAACGATTACCAGCTGCCTCTAATTGGGAACCATACAACCCACCAACATAGAAATAGAATTACTAGAACACCCCCCTAGTCACGCTCTGACCTAAACACC
Source organism: Oncorhynchus gorbuscha (assembly GCF_021184085.1). NCBI lineage: Eukaryota > Metazoa > Chordata > Actinopteri > Salmoniformes > Salmonidae > Oncorhynchus > Oncorhynchus gorbuscha. The sequence goes on along the minus strand of NC_060182.1, from coordinate 91,738,318 downwards.
ATAGAAAACCAAGGGCTCTCTATAGTCAGAGCGTGACAAGAATTAAATGTGTAGTGGAGGTTTATGGTTATGTGACAACATCACATGCCCTGTGTACCTGCAAAATGATTCTACAATCATTACTGGGAAAAAACACTGTTTTAATCATAATTTGACAAAGGAAAAAATCCACCACTGTCGAACAAATACAATCGTTTATCCTATAGTTTCCGTTTCAATTACACGTCGCAATGTTTTGTTTTGTGGCATTGCATTTACATTACATTTACATTTAAGTCATTTAGCAGACGCTCTTATCCAGAGCGACTTACAAATTGGTGCATTCACCTTATGACATCCAGTGGAACAGCCACTTTACAATAGTGCATCTAAATCTTTTAAGTGGGGGGGTGAGAAGGATTACTTTATCCTATCCTAGGTATTCCTTAAAGAGGTGGGGTTTCAGGTGTCTCCGGAAGGTGGTAATTGACTCCGCTGTCCTGGCGTCGTGAGGGAGTTTGTTCCACCATTGGGGGGCCAGAGCAGCGAACAGTTTTGACTGGGCTGAGCGGGAACTGTACTTCCTCAGTGGTAGGGAGGCGAGCAGGCCAGAGGTGGATGAACGCAGTGCCCTTGTTTGGGTGTAGGGCCTGATCAGAGCCTGGAGGAGGTACAGAGGTGCCGTTCCCCTCACAGCTCCGTAGGCAAGCACCATGGTCTTGTAGCGGATGCGAGCTTCAACTGGAAGCCAGTGGAGAGAGCGGAGGAGCGGGGTGACGTGAGAGAACTTGGGAAGGTTGAACACCAGACGGGCTGCGGCGTTCTGGATGAGTTGTAGGGGTTTAATGGCACAGGCAGGGAGCCCAGCCAACAGCGAGTTGCAGTAATCCAGACGGGAGATGACAAGTGCCTGGATTAGGACCTGCGCCGCTTCCTGTGTGAGGCAGGGTCGTACTCTGCGGATGTTGTAGAGCATGAACCTACAGGAACGGGCCACCGCCTTGATGTTAGTTGAGAACGACAGGGTGTTGTTCAGGATCACGCCAAGGTTCTTAGCGCTCTGGGAGGAGGACACAATGGAGTTGTCAACCGTGATGGCGAGATCATGGAACGGGCAGTCCTTCCCCGGGAGGAAGAGCAGCTCCGTCTTGCCGAGGTTCAGCTTGAGGTGGTGATCCGTCATCCACACTGATATGTCTGCCAGACATGCAGAGATGCGATTCGCCACCTGGTCATCAGAAGGGGGAAAGGAGAAGATTAATTGTGTGTAGTCTGCATAGCAATGATAGGAGAGACCATGTGAGGTTATGACAGAGCCAAGTGACTTGGTGTATAGCGAGAATAGGAGAGGGCCTAGAACAGAGCCCTGGGGACACCAGTGGTGAGAGCGCGTGGTGAGGAGACAGATTCTCGTCATGCCACCTGGTAGGAGCGACCTGTCAGGTAGGATGCAATCCAAGCGTGGGCCGCGCCGGAGATGCCCAACTCGGAGAGGGTGGAGAGGAGGATCTGATGGTTCACAGTATCGAAGGCAGCCGATAGGTCTAGAAGGATGAGAGCAGAGGAGAGAGAGTTAGCTTTAGCAGTGCGGAGCGCCTCCGTGCTACAGAGAAGAGCAGTCTCAGTTGAATGACTAGTCTTGAAACCTGACTGATTTGGATCAAGAAGGTCATTCTGAGAGAGATAGCGGGAGAGCTGGCCAAGGACGGCACGTTCAAGAGTTTTGGAGAGAAAAGAAAGAAGGGATACTGGTCTGTAGTTGTTGACATCGGAGGGATCGAGTGTAGGTTTTTTCAGAAGGGGTGCAACTCTCGCTCTCTTGAAGACGGAAGGGACGTAGCCAGCGGTCAGGGATGAGTTGATGAGCGAGGTGAGGTAAGGGAGAAGGTCTCCGGAAATGGTCTGGAGAAGAGAGGAGGGGATAGGGTCAAGCGGGCAGGTTGTTGGGCGGCCGGCTGTCACAAGACGCAAGATTTCATCTGGAGAGAGAGGGGAGAAAGAGGTCAGAGCACAGGGTAGGGCAGTGTGAGCAGAACCAGCGGTGTCGTTTGACGTAGCAAACGAGGATCGGATGTCGTCGACCTTCTTTTCAAAATGGTTGACGAAGTCATCTGCAGAGAGGGAGGAGGGGGGGAGGGGGAGGAGGATTCAGGAGGGAGGAGAAGGTGGCAAACAGCTTCCTAGGGTTAGAGGTAGATGCTTGGAATTTAGAGTGGTAGAAAGTGGCTTTAGCAGCAGAGACAGAGGAGGAAAATGTAGAGAGGAGGGAGTGAAAGGATGCCAGGTCCGCAGGGAGGCTAGTTTTCCTCCATTTCCGCTCGGCTGCCCGGAGCCCTGTTCTGTGAGCTCGCAATGAGTCGTCGAGCCACGGAGCGGGAGGGGAGGACCGAGCCGGCCTGGAGGATAGGGGACATAGAGAGTCAAAGGATGCAGAAAGGGAGGAGGAGGGTTGAGGAGGCAGAATCAGGAGATAGGTTGGAGAAGGTTTGAGCAGAGGGAAGAGATGATAGGATGGAAGAGGAGAGAGTAGCGGGGGAGAGAGAGCGAAGGTTGGGACGGCGCGATACCATCCGAGTAGGGGCAGTGTGGGAAGTGTTGGATGAGAGCGAGAGGGAAAAGGATACAAGGTAGTGGTCGGAGACTTGGAGGGGAGTTGCAATGAGGTTAGTGGAAGAACAGCATCTAGTAAAGATGAGGTCGAGCGTATTGCCTGCCTTGTGAGTAGGGGGTGAAGGTGAGAGGGTGAGGTCAAAAGAGGAGAGTAGTGGAAAGAAGGAGGCAGAGAGGAATGAGTCAAAGGTAGACTTGGGGAGGTTAAAGTCGCCCAGAACTGTGAGAGGTGAGCCGTCCTCAGGAAAGGAGCTTATCAAGGCATCAAGCTCATTGATGAACTCTCTGAGGGAACCTGGAGGGCGATAAATGATAAGGATGTTAAGCTTGAAAGGGCTGGTAACTGTGACAGCATGGAATTCAAAGGAGGCGATAGACAGATGGGTAAGGGGAGAAAGAGAGAATGACCACTTGGGAGAGATGAGGATCCCGGTGCCACCACCCCGCTGACCAGAAGCTCTCGGGGTGTGCGAGAACACGTGGGCGGACGAAGAGAGAGCAGTAGGAGTAGCAGTGTTGTCTGTGGTGATCCATGTTTCCGTCAGTGCCAAGAAGTCGAGGGACTGGAGGGAGGCATAGGCTGAGATGAACTCTGCCTTGTTGGCCGCAGATCGGCAGTTCCAGAGGCTACCGGAGACCTGGAACTCCACGTGGGTCGTGCGCGCTGGGACCACCAGATTAGGGTGGCCGTGGCCACGCGGTGTGGAGCGTTTGTATGGTCTGTGCAGAGAGGAGAGAACAGGGATAGACAGACACATAGTTGACAGGCTACAGAAGAGGCTACGTTAATGCAAAGGAGATTGGAATGACAAGTGGACTACACGTCTCGAATGTTCAGAAAGTTAAGCTTACGTAGCAAGAATCTTATTGACTAAAATGATTAAAATGATACAGTACTGCTGAAGTAGGCTAGCTGGCAGTGGCTGCGTTGTTGACTTTGTAGGCTAGCTGGCAGTGGCTGCGTTGTTGACACTACACTAATCAAGTCGTTCCGTTGAGTGTAATAGTTTCTACAGTGCTGCTATTCGGGGGCTAGCTGGCTAGCTAGCAGTGTTGATTACGTTACGTTGCGTTAAAAGAACGACAATAGCTGGCTAGCTAACCTAGAAAGTCGCTCTAGACTACACAATTATCTTTGATACAAAGACGGCTATGTAGCTAGCTATGTAGCTAGCTACGATCAAACAAATCAAACCGTTGTACTGTGATGAAATTAAATGAAAATGTGATACTACCTGTGGAGCGAAGCGGAATGCATTGCCTTTTGTTAAATAAACCTGCGTTAATGGAAACCTGCCTAATGTTGCGTGCAAAAGAGAGATACAGAGAGGAGGAACACAACAAATCATTTTCACTCAACTTCTCAAGTTTGAGTTCAAGTTGATTTAGTACTTTGGATATTAAAACATACGTAGGTCCAGAGACATGCTTTTAGAGGTAGAACATTTAGGTTTCTGCATTATGAAGCATTTACATGACACTACAACATTCTATGGCAGCCATGTTGGCTCCCCATTAACATGACACTACAACATTCTATGGCAACCATGTTGGCTCCCATTAACATGACACTACAACATTCTATGGCAGCCTTGTTGGCTCTTCCATTTATATGACACTACAACGTTCTATGGCAGCCATGTTAGAGCCGATTAACATGACACTACAACATTCTATGGCAGTCATGTTAGAGCCGATTAACATGACACTACAACATTCTATGGCAGTCATGTTAGAGCCGATTAACATGACACTACAACATTCTATGGCAGTCATGTTAGAGCCGATTAACATGACACTACAACATTCTATGGCAGTCATGTTAGAGCCGATTAACATGACACTACAACATTCTATGGCAGTCATGTTAGAGCCGATTAACATGACACTACAACATTCTATGGCAGTCATGTTAGAGCCACCCATTAACATGACACTACATGACAAGTCTATAAAAGCGTCTGGCAGTCATGTTAGAGCCGATTAACATGACACTACAACATTCTATGGCAGTCATGTTAGAGCCGATTAACATGACACTACAACATTCTATGGCAGTCATGTTAGAGCCGATTAACATGACACTACAACATTCTATGGCAGTCATGTTAGAGCCGATTAACATGACACTACAACGTTCTATGGCAGCCATGTTGGCTCTCCAATTTCATGACACTACAACATTCTATGGCAGCCATGTTGGCTCTACAATTACATGACACTACAACGTTCTATGGCAGCCATGTTGGCTCTCCAATTTCATGACACTACAACATTCTATGGCAGCCATGTTGGCTCTACAATTACATGACACTACAACGTTCCATGGCAGCCATGTTGGCCCCTCATTGACAGAAAAAGGGGAATATTTAACTAATGCTATGAAACTGAATGTCTAGAACAATATTCAACATTCTAAAAGTTAGTCCAACTCTCTATGGTTCTGCATAGGCATATTTATCCTGCATACTTTTGGAATTCCGTGTTCTTACAAAGTAATATATAAACTGTCTGTATTATATAATACATGTACAAAACAACTTTAGATCCCCTTGATGACAAAGTGATCCTGTAATATCTGTCCATGTCATGATGACCTAACGTCCCACACTGGACCTCTTCTACAAGTCTCAGCTCTCCCCCAGTTCACTCATCATTAGCAGAAGGCGATAATGAGTCGCTTCATCTTAGCGTCCAAAGGCATTGTATGACGCAGGCTATACGCTCGTCTCCCATACACACGGGGGGGAAAAAAGATCAAATATGTATGCTTTCTTTACGAAACACCATTTTCCACCACCATGCTAGTGGCTAATACCTCGGAATGCTAGTCCCTGATGTTGCGTATTGCGTTCAGCCAATCAGGTTGCAGCAGTTGTTGTTTCCCATTGGCTGAACGAGGGCCACAACATCCGGGAGTTAACATTAGCCACTTTAGCACGGTGGTGGAAAATGGTGTTTCACAAAAAACAAGACGCATATATTTTCCACTTTTTTTTTTTACGCCTTCTCGCCATTAAATCGAGTTGAGGAGGAAATGGACGTCTTTGCAGCCTGAGTGGAGAATTTACGTACGAACCGGACCGCAGGGTATACAAATGTATCGCATACAAATGCCTTTGGACGGTAAGATGAAACGACTCATTATCGCCATCTGCTGGCCTTCGGGCGAACTCGTCATGTGATATGGGTCAAATGCAGTTCACTTCACTGCTCATTCCAACATTACTTTCTCCATAAATGGACCATGAAGGAAAGACTATTTTTCTCCTATTTCGCAGAGACAAACATCACAACCCATTTATGAAAACAATGTTGTTTGCTGTAATTAATGTAGTGAAACTCTGAACTCAACTATAGTTGACTAATAATCACTGCTATAATATAAACTGTTGGGTTTACAGTAGTACAGAAGAACACACAAAAGATCTCACCATGAAACCAATTTATTCTCCCTCTATCAGGTTTCTCTGACCCCTTTAATAAGAAACACATTCTCAATAGGAGGCCATTAATCCAGTGTTATTCTCCCTCTATCAGGTTTCTCTGACCCCTTTAATAAGAAACACATTCTCAATACGAGGCAATTAATCCAGTGTTATTCTCCATTGATGCATTTCTTAAGGGGCCGAACGAGTGTGAAGAACTTCAGGTGGCTTCACCGTTACATGACTTCAAACACGTAGAGAAAAACAAACAATCGCTTTTTATAAAAGGAATCACTTTTAATAGGTTTCCAATGAGGGATGTTTATGGGCTGTTTTTGTCAATGCTTTTTTCTCTCTCTGTCTCCAGGGCCCTGTTTTTCTACAACTTTTCATCTGGATGAGAATGTTCTGGGTTCTGTAATCGTCTTTTTTTGTAATCCTACATCAGATTAAATCGGGGTGTTTTTTAAAATCCGGTTTAAAGAAAGTAAGTCAGAAAGGATAATTCTGATCCAGATAACCCAGATTCTGTGATCTTGATATGGTGGTTTCAGTGCTTTGAACCGGCCTACACATTGCCATCTGACCCTCTCATAACTCCACTATGATGTCAGTCTGCATACAGTCTGTAACAGCTGACCCTGTATAACTCCACTATGATGTCAGTCTGCATACAGTCTGTAACATCCCTGATAACCCACTATGATGTCAGTCTGCATAACTCCACTATGATGTCAGTCTGCATACAGTCTGTAACAGCTGACCCTCACATAACTCCACTATGATGTCAGTCTGCATACAGTCTGTAACAGCTAACCCTCGCATAACTCCACTATGTCAGTCTGCATACAGTCTAACATCTGACCCTGTATAACTCCACTATGAGTCTGCATACAGTCTGCTGACCCTCACAGATGTCAGTGCATACAGTCTGTAACAGCTGACCCTCTCCTACATGTCAACTCCAGTCTGTAACAGCTGATGATGTCCAGTCTGCATACACCTTGCCATCTGACCCTCGCATAACTCCACTATGATGTCAGTCTGCATACAGTCTGACCCTATAACTCCACTATGATGTCAGTCTGCATACTGTGACCCTATAACTCCACTATGATGTCAGTCTGCAGTCTAGTCTGTAACATCTGACCCTGTCTGTATAACTAACCACTATGATGTCAGTCTGCATACAGTCTGTAACATCTGACCCTGTATAACTCCACTATGATGTCAGTCTGCATACAGTCTGTAACAGCTCTGTACCCTAACTCCACTATGTGTCATAACTCCACTATGATGTCAGTCTGCATACAGTCTGACCCTATAACAGATGTCTGACAGTCTGTAACAGCTGACCCTCCCATAACTCCACTATGATGTCAGTCTGCATACAGTCTGTAACAGTGACCCTGTAAACTCCACTCTCAGTCTGCACAGTCTGTAACAGCTGACCCTCCCATAACTCCACTATGATGTCAGTCTGCATACAGTCTGTAACATCTGACCCTGTATAACTCCACTATGATGTCAGTCTGCATACAGTCTAACAGCTGACCCTCACATAACTCCACTATGATGTCAGTCTGCATACACCTTGCCATCTGACCTGTAACAGCTGACCCTGTATAACTCCACTATGATGTCAGTCTGCAGCTGACCCTCAGTAACTCCACTATGATGTCAGTCTGCATACAGTCTGTAACCCCCTGTATAAACTCCACTATGATGTCAGTCTGCATACAGTCTGTAACAGCTGACCCTCACATAACTCCACTATGATGTCAGTCTGCATACAGTCTGTAACAGCTGACCCTGTATAACTCCACTATGATGTCAGTCTGCATACAGTCTGTAACATCTGACCCTGTATAACTCCACTATGATGTCAGTCTGCATACAGTCTGTAACAGCTGACCCTCACATAACTCCACTATGATGTCAGTCTGCATACAGTCTGTAACATCTGACCCTGTATAACTCCACTATGATGTCAGTCTGCATACAGTCTGTAACAGCTGACCCTGTATAACTCCACTATGATGTCAGTCTCCACTAACATCTGATGTCACTATGATGTCAGTCTGCATACAGTCTGTAACAGCTGACCCTCACATAACTCCACTATGATGTCAGTCAGTCTGCATACAGTCTGTAACAGCTGACCCTGTAAACTCCACTATGATGTCAGTTTGTCTGTAACAGTGTAAAAGTCTGTAACAGCTGACCCTGACTCCACAATGTCTTTAAACACAATGTCACATTTATTACAACATCACCATGCGAAATTATCCAGAAATAAATATTCATCATAAGGAGGTAACGCTGTACAATAGAACTCTCATCATAACGGTCTTCTGGTACTCCTCTTAGACCTGTTAACATTTAACAGTCCATACATGTAACCTCTATTGGTGTGGTGTCTCATGAGTCACTCCTCCTCCTCTTCAGTCCCACATTCTCTCCTTCCTGGTTGTCATGGTACCCATCCGTGTGTCCCGCGTCTATTCGTTTGTCTGTCGTGTCCATGGCGGGGAAGGCCTGGCCAGACCCAAGCACCTGTCTGATGGTCATATTCACCCTGGAGGTCTCGATGTACCTGGAGCACACCGCCCAGTCCTCCTCTGATACCGGCTGGATCAGCGTGGCCTCTCCCTGGGTATGGTCCTGTGCGAGTCCCTGGTCTGACCCTGGGCCTAGGCCATCCTCCTCCAGAGAGGGGTGTAAGGGGTCTCCCTTGGGGGCGGGGACAACGCGAGGCACGGCGTGGTAGAGGAGGCGGCTGTGTCCTGACATTACCATGACGTCACCACTGTGCATGTACATGGCGGTGGGCGGGTCTTCCCTCTGAGTTCCACCAAGCAGGAAGACGGCGGATTGGCCGAAACTGAGGTCAATCAAAAAAACAAAACAAAAACACAAAAAAAAGGAGGGGAAGACACGTATGAGGATAACAACAACAAGACAAACAGGAAATGGTCAATAGCAACTTTCACATGCAGAGTAACACATCCAGAGAGTATTAATCAAAGAGTGTCAATTTGTAATTTAGGATGAATTGAGACAATATTCAATGAGGGAGTTTGATTAAGCTGGCCCGGGTTTTGGCCCGTCACGTGTCCGGGCGAAGCCGGTGTTGGAGGCGCGCCCTGCTCAAATGGAACAGTAATCTGTGCCGCTCGGTCGTATTGTCAACAACGCAGCATGGTACATCTCTTGCCCCCAAAAAATCTGTTTGAATTTTCAAACTGGTTTTCTTAAGGAAGGCAGATTAAGCATTTAAAAAAAAATCAAAAGCAATCTGTTGCATGTGAACACACAGAATCCTACTCATCACTCCATGTGCTGAACCTACGTCAGTTTTGCTTTGAGCCGACTTCGCCATTGGTCAGAACGGTGCACCCGGCTCACACCCAGAAGGCATTCAGGTTCCAAATCGAATGAAATCAACGCTAACCCGGTTCACTCACTGAAAGCTGTGGTTGGTGGGTTAGTACAACAAGCCCCTCCTCCACTCACCTGAATGACAGGAGGGGTCTAGTGTGGTCCAGCTCTGATTCGTCTACGTGGATCCCGAGTGACGAATCGGAGCGGTAGTAGTTGAGGATTCCAGCTTCTGCGCTGAACCCAGGGAATTGGCAGGCTGCGGCCACATGGACAGATATAGAGTGGAGATCTGATGGGAACAGAGTGTAGTGATCTGCTGAGTATGTCTGCAACAGAAAGAAGAGAAGAAGAAAAAATAACTACAACAATGTCATTTCAGGGAAGAATCATAACATCCATGTTGCACAAGCCTTTCAGTGGTCAGTCTCGGTCTCGGAGGTCAGTCTCGGAGGTCAGTCTCGGAGGTCAGTCTCGGAGGTCAGTCTCGGAGGTCAGTCTCGGAGGTCAGTCTCGGAGGTCAGTCTCGGAGTCTCGGAGGTCAGTCTCGGAGGTCAGTCTCGGAGGTCAGTCTCGGAGGTCAGTCTCGGAGGTCAGTCTCGGAGGTCAGTCTCGGAGGTCAGTCTCGGAGGTCAGTCTCGGAGGTCAGTCTCGGAGGTCAGTCTCGGAGGTCAGTCTCGGAGGTCAGTCTCGGAGGTCAGTCTCGGAGGTCAGTCTCGGAGGTCAGTCTCGGAGGTCAGTCTCGGAGGTCAGTCTCGGAGGTCAGTCTCGGAGGTCAGTCTCGGAGGTCAGTCTCGGAGGTCGGTCTCGGAGGTCGGTCTCGGAGGTCGGTCTTAGGGAGATCAATGTTCTCTTACTGAAGTCAGTCAGCAAGCCAGTCAGCTAGCCAGTCAGCTAGCCAGTCAGCTTGACAGTCAGCTTGACAGTCAGCTAGCAAGTCAGCTAGCAAGTCAGCTAGCCAGAAAGCCAGTCAGCAAGCCAGACAGCAAGCCAGACAGCATGGGGAGGGGGTGGCATTATTTCCATTAATAAACAAACAAACTCTATGCATCTCTTCCTGGTTAGTGATGGGGGGCATGCACTCAGCCACACGTGCAATCCCAGGATAATTACTGTGCTGCTGTCCTCTAAACACATGGATTAGCTGGGGGGGGGGGGCATGCTTAAAATGCAGCGATTGTTGTCAGACATTTGGCAGTGTCGGAGCCAGGATGGGAGCTAATGAATCTGGTGTAAAACTCCTGACTGATTTAAAACGGGACAGACGACTAAACACGTTGGATGTCATTAGCATATAAACGAGACAGGCAGGCGCCTGCACAATTACAGATGACCTGACCTGAAAGGAGAACACCAGGCTAATATGATCCAAACAACCCTGTGATCTCTCACACACACACCTCCAATATTTAAAACACAGAGAACACCACTGTGTACATACAGTATTCATGTCCTGTTTGAAGTGATGACTGTTCCATCTACCGTTGTAACATAATGGAGACCGGTGATGTGGTGGATGGAGGACATGTTTAAGATCTTTAGCATATGTAACTGGTGCACTGAGTCATGCACTGACTGCTGTGGTATCAATGGGTCAAATCAAAATCAAATCAAATTGATTTATATAGCCCTTCGTACATCAGCTGATATCTCAAAGTGCTGTACATAAACCCAGCCTAAAACCCCAAACAGCAAGCAATGCAGGTGTAGAAGCATAGAAAAACTCCCTAGAAAGGCCAAAACCTAGGAAGAAACCTAGAGAGGAACCAGGCTGTGTGGGGTGGCCAGTCCTCTTCTGGCTGTGCCGGGTGGAGATTATAACAGAACATGGCCAAGATGTTCAAATGTTCATAAATGACCAGCATGGCCGAATAATAACACTGCAGAACAGTTGAAACTGGAGCAGCAGCACAGTCAGGTGGACCGGGGACAGCAAGGAGTCATCATGTCAGGTCTTCGCCTCACTAGTGACGTCATTGTCAGATACGTAACATGGTGTCGTCGAGACATTTATTTACGATCTACTCTCAATATAAAAGGCTCTGCTCTCACTTTTCTGTGTTTTATGATCTGGACAGATGATCTGGACAGTACATAGAAATATGACATTGATAGAGTAATATAAAGAAATAATTGTCCTCTCACTGTCAACTGCAAACCACGAGCGACTCAGCAAACTTAACTTGTGTAAATATTTGTATGAACATAAGATTCAACAACAGACATAAACTGAATAAGTTCCACAGACATGTGACAAACAGAAATTAAATAATGTGTCCCTGGGGGGGGGGGGGGGGGGGGGGTTAAAATCAAAAGTAACAGTCAGTATCTGGTGTGGCCACCAGCTGCATTAAGTACTACAGTGCATCTCCTCCTCATTGACTGCACCAGATTTGCCAGTGCCTGCTGTGAGACGTTACCCCACTCTTCCACCAAGGCACCTGCAAGTTCCCGGATATTTCTGGGGGGGGGGGGGGCACTAGCCCTCACCCTCCGATCCAACAGGTCCAAGACGTGCTCAATGGGATTGAGATCCGGGCTTTTCGATGGCCATGGCAGAACACTAGCATTCATGTGTTGCAGGAAATCACGCGCAGAACGAGCAGTATGGCAGGTGGCATTGTCATGCTGGTGGGTCATGTCAGGAAGAGTCTGCAGGAAGGGTACCAGATGAGTGAGGAGGATGTCTTCCCTGTAACGCACAGCATTGAGATTTCCATGCAAAGACAACAAGCTCAGTCCGATGATGCTTTGACACACTGCCCTAGACCATGACAGACACTCCACCTCCAAATAGATCCCACTCCAGAGTACAGGCCTCAGTGTAACACTCCGACCATCACCCCTGATGAGACAAAACCGCGACTCGTCAGTGAAGAGCACTTTTTGCCAGTCCTGTCTGGTCCAGCGATGGTGGGTTTGTGCCCATAGGCGACGTTGTTGCAGGTGATGTCTGGTGAGGACCTGCCTTACAACAAGCCCTCCGTCCAGCTTCGCTCAGCCTATTGCGGACAGTCTGAGCACTGATGGAGGGATTGTGCGTTCCTGGTGTAACTCGGGCAGTTGTTGTTGCCATCCTGTACCTGTCCCGCAGGTGTGATGTTGGGATGTACCGATCCTGTGCAGGTGTTGTTACATGTGGTCTGCCACTGCAAGGATGATCAGCTGTCCATCCTGTAACACTGTCTTAGGTGTCTCACAGTACAAACATTGCAATTTATTGCCCTGGTCACAGCTGCAGTCCTCATGCCTCCTTGCAGCATGCCTAAGGCACATTCACACAGATTAGCAGGGACCAGGCATCTTTCTTTTGGTGTTTTTCAGTCAGTAGGAAGGCCTCTTTAATGCCCTAAGTTTTCATAACTGTGACCTTAATTGTCTACCGGCTGTAAGATTAGTGTCTTAAGGACCATTCCACAGGTGCATGTTCATTAATTATTTATGGTTCATTGAACAAGCAGGCGAAACAGTGTTTAAACCCTTTACAATGAAGATCTGTGAAGTTATTTGGATTTTTATTAATTATCTTTGAAAGACAGGGTCCTGAAAAAAGGTTATTTCTTTTTTTTCTTTTTCTTTTTTCTTTTTATTTTAGATTAACATGTTTGACTATTTGGCAAGAAGTGTAATTCCTTCCTGACAGGAAGTGGACTGACATGAACTTCAGTTGAAAAATGTTTTCCCTCCAGAGTCGGAGATGTGGGAACTCATATACATACATCCACGTTATATAAAAGTAGAAAAGACACGGGTTCAGATGAAGGGAAGGAAACAAGGAGAGAACACCTAAAACAATTGAGAAGCACCCATAGAGTGGGTTTGGTCGACCGAGTTAGGCTTCATTGTAAATAAGAATTTGTTCTTAGCCGACTTGCCTAGTTAAATAAAAAGTCATGTTATTTTTTAAAGAGAGTGACAGCTCTACTAAGACCATTGAGATGCACCCATAGAGTGAGCTTTACCTAGACCAGGGGGTATTCAACTCTCACACTATGAAGTCTGGAGTCTGCTGCTTTTGTGTTCTACCTGATAACTAATTGCACCCACCTGGTGTCCCAGGTCTAAACCAGCCCCTGATTAGAGGAGAACCACCCACCTGGCGTCCCAGGTCTAAACCAGCCCCTGATTAGAGGAAAACCACCCACCTGGTGTCCCAGGTCTAAACCAGCCCCTGATTAGAGGAGAACCAGCCCCTGATTAGAGGAAAACCACCTGGTGTCCCAGGTCTAAACCAGCCCCTGATTAGAGGAGAACCACCCACCTGGTGTCCCAGGTCTAAACCAGCCCCTGATTAAAGAACCAGCCCCAGGTTAAACCAGCCCCTGATTAGAAGAACCACCCACCTGGTGTCCCAGGTCTAAACCAGTCCCTGATTAGAGGGGAACCACCCACCTGGTGTCCCAGGTCTAAACCAGTCCCTGATTAGAGGGGAACCACCCACCTGGTGTCCCAGGTCTAAACCAGTCCCTGATTAGAGGGGAACCACCCACCTGGTGTCCCAGGTCTAAACCAGCCCCTGATTAGAGGAAAACCAGCCCCTGATTAGAGGAAAACCACCCACCTGGCGTCCCAGGTCTAAACCAGCCCCTGTTTAGAGGAGAACCACCCACCTGGTGTCCCAGGTCTAAACCAGTCCCTGATTAGAGGGGAACCACCCACCTGGTGTCCCAGGTCTAAACCAGCCCCTGATTAGAGGGGAACCACCCACCTGGTGTCCCAGGTCTAAACCAGTCCCTGATTAGAGGGGAACCACCCACCTGGTGTCCCAGGTCTAAACCAGTCCCTGATTAGAGGGGAACCACCCACCTGGTGTCCCAGGTCTAAACCAGTCCCTGATTAGAGGGGAACCACCCACCTGGTGTCCCAGGTCTAAACCAGCCCCTGATTAGAGGAAAACCAGCCCCTGATTAGAGGGGAACCACCCACCTGGTGTTCCAGGTCTAAACCAGCCCCTGATTAGAGGAAAACCAGCCCCTGATTAGAGGGGAACCACCCACCTGGTGTTCCAGGTCTAAACCAGCCCCTGATTAGAGGAAAACCAGTCCCTGATTAGAGGGGAACCACCCACCTGGTGTCCCAGGTCTAAACCAGTCCCTGATTAGAGGGGAACCACCCACCTGGTGTCCCAGGTCTAAACCAGTCCCTGATTAGAGGGGAACAATGGGGGAGAAAACAAATGCAGTGGAACTGGCTTCGAGGTCCAGAGTTGAGCTTGAAGCACCTAGACAATTGAGATGTACACAGAGAGAGAGAGAGAGACAGAGTTCTACTAAGACCCTTGAGATGCACCGATAGTACATAGTGAATAGCAACGTGTATGCCCCCGCTCACCTGAGGATCTGTCTTGATCAGCCATCTCTTTCCTGTGTTTGAGGGCAGCAAAATCTACTTGTCACTTAAATCTCGCTAGATTGATTGCTTGCTTTCATTTTACTCCTCTCCTCTTTCATACTCTTGCTTGTGCCTGTAGTTTTTTTCCCCCCGTTAACGTTATGACCCACTTTTTAAAAATCTCCCGTTAACATTATGACCCATGGACATGTTTGTAAGGACCTGTAAAAACACCCAGGTAATGGCAAGAATGGGTCCAATGGAATACTGTACATTATCTTTCTGTTGCATCTATAATAACACTACTCTTACATCACAATACATATTTTTTAAGTAATTTAATACAGTTGTAATGTTAACCAATGAGATGCCTTGAAATGGCTAGAATGGGTCCAATGGAATACTGTACGTTATATCTTACAAGAACGCTAAAGCTTCGTTGGGGATTAAACGCATAGTCTCGACACTTACATCACAATAAAGATACGTTTGTTTTGATGCGTGTTCATTTTGTTTTTGTGGAATTATTAAAGTGACCAATGATTTTAAGTTTGTGTGTAACCAGCAGCCTCTCGGTGTTAGTGACGGCTGTTTAACAGTCTGATAGACTTGAGATAGAGACTGAAAAACAGCTTCTCGGTCCCAGCTTTGATGCACCTGTACTGGCCTCGTGGAATGGATGAACATAACTTTATTTGTTTTATCACAAATTAATTTTAAAATACCTGATACCTTAAGAAAATGTATATGAGTGAATTCTAAGATTATTTTTGCTGTTGAATATTTGAATTCCTACCAGACTCCCTGAACTCAACTCATTGTCTGTGCCAATAAAACGTTTTATGTGCTATAATTCAGTTAATATCTGGTGGATTAAAACACATCTAAACGTTTGGAGTGACATCCATTGTCCAACTGCTGAATTTATTAGAATTGTTTTTAAAACCTTTTAACAAGGTATATGACTGTTGAGAGCTAGAGAGAGAGAGAGAGAACGCTCTACATAAAACCATTAAGATGCACCCATAGTGAGAGAGAGATACAGAGAGAGTGAGAGAACGCTCTACATAAAACCATTAAGATACACCCAGAGTGAGAGAGAGAGAGAGAGAGAGAGAGAGAGAGAGAGAGAGAGAGTGTGAGTGAGTGAGTGAGTGAGTGAGTGAGTGAACGCTCTACATAAAACCATTAAGATGCACCCATAGTGAGAGAGAGATACAGAGAGAGAGAGAACGCTCTACATAAAACCATTAAGATACACCCAGAGTGAGAGAGAGAGAGAGTGAGTGAGTGAGTGAGTGAGTGAGTGAGTGAGAGAACGCTCTACATAAAACCATTAATATGCACCCATAGTGAGAGAGAGAGAGAGAGAACAGACAGAGCTCTACCTTGGTGTCCCAGTTGTAGTGATAGCCCAGGGTCACCCAGCGAAGCTTCTCCAGCAGTGTCTTGGGCTCCCTGACCCTCGAACCTGTCTTCCTGTGGGGAAATCACACCAGGCTCAGACATCGGCTAAGGGCTAAAAGGAATGCTACCCATTCAAGTCAATTGATTACATTAGACATCCTACCTCTTTCACATGTATCAAATGTTAAATTTAAACCTTCAAGGCTGAGAAAGAGAGAATTATCAAATATAGTCTTTTGACTGAATCGGGTCTCTCGGCAAAATCTAAGGTGGAAGTTCCATTCTGATAAATTATTCATTTTTCACTCAAATAATAATGGGAAATAGACACACGACACTCCAGCAGCATGTCCTCTGGTGCTGACAGTAGTTAGTCTATTTACCGGAGCGCGTCTGCACTCCTCCCCCAGATGTCTTGTGTTTCCGTGGGTGTCATGTGCATGTCCAGGTTACACACGTTGGGTTTCTGTGGGTAGGTCTTCAGACACTGTCTCACCCAGTGCTGCTGGGAGCCTGGCAGGAACGGGTTGGATATAAAGATGAACCCTGGAGGGGAGGGGACACACACACACACACAGGAATTACTACATTCAATTCAATACAACTTTATTCAACCCCTCAAGGGCCAGGAAGGTACATTAACAACAGATTAGGGGGCTGTCGAGACTAGTGGTGTACTGGAGGTCAAACATCACAAGCATTTACCTAGCCTAACACGCCCATCCACATGGCTCCGGCCAAACGCCACATCCACTAGTGGTTTTTCTGCACAATGAGTCTGGATTTGCTCTCCTCCCCAACGTTTTGTAGACCGCGAATACATTTTGACCATTCTGATTGGTCCCAGAAACCGATGGGTTGGGCCAAACCCGAATCAGGATTCACGTAATTGGGATTAATACTATGATTGTTTAGGGATGAACCAATGACTATACATTTGTCTTGTACAATGTCGCTCATTTTGACATCGGCGCAAACAACTTCTAGGACGGCAGTTTCAGACAATGTATGGAGCGATCGATGGAGCAGCGAAATTAAATTCAGGAGAAGTTAGCAAGCAAGCATTTACCCACCTTTTGTGGAAAAATGCATTTGAAAGTATAGGGAGCGTTACTTTACTCACTGCGAATGGCAATCAGCATTTAAACTCAGATATTTTACCACTATATCATTGGTGAAGACCTAGGTCTAGAGTTAAAAAACAAAATAAACTAACATTCATCTTTATTTTTACCTTTATTTAACTAGGCAAGTCAGTTAAGAACAAATTCTTATTTTCAATGACGGCCTAGGAACAGTGGGTTAAATGCCTGTTCAGGGGCAGAATGACAGATTTGAACCTTGTCAGCTCAGGGATTTGAACTTGCAACCTTCCTGTTACTTGTCCAACGCTCTAACCACTAGGCTACCCTGCCACCCCACATCTATAAAAAGTAACATCTTACATACTGACTAATATATATATATATATATATATATATATATATATATATATATATATATATATATATATATATATATATATATATATATATATATATAAATAAATATATATATATTTTTTTTTTTACTTACAAGTACAACATATCAGTGGAGGCTGCTGAAGGGAGGACGGCTCATACTAATGGCTGGAACAAAGTAAATGGAAACCATGTGTTTGATGTATTTTAAACCATTCCACTCCAGCCATTACCACGAGCTCGTCCTCCTTAATTAAGGTGTCACCAACCCCCTGTACTACATATCTGAATCAGTTCAGACAGGAGTCAAGACTAATATTATAAGGAAATTTGTTTCCCATCATGGTCCTAGAGAGTTAAAATGATGTGCAGGATTATGTTACAGCTCAGCATAAAAAAATAAAAAAACTCCACTAGCCTAATATCCTACCTGGATAACCGTGCAAGCCAAAGGCTGTCCAGTCTCTGATGGGGCGAAGGCCCGCCCTCCTGGCCTCAGCATCACTCACTGCAGCTGGGTTCAGTTCGGTGGGAAAGACCTGTCAATCACCATCACATCGTTTCATTAGGTCAATCACATCAACCAGAGTGTAGTGGCTTCCTTTCCTCTTTACCATAGCCACTGCCCAAGCCTGAAGCGGGGTTGTTTGGTACGCATACAGTCCACACTCAAGGTTTCCAAACGGCCAAACATTCCATGACATCCAGGGATATGGTGCAACAAAAATGTTTATTCTTCTTATATCTAACAAATAAATGAGTCTCCAATCAACTTAAAGCACAAAATACTTGATATGGAAAATACATATTATGACCTATATGTCTGTATGTCTGTATGTCTGTATGGTCAAAAAACTATACCGCTCCCACGTCTAGCAAGGACTCTCTCTCCCGAAGGCCCAACTTCCTGCCTTTATCCTAACACAATTACCACAATACAATGAACAGGCAAGGGGGGCCAAATGTCCGAGTTACACTAACAACAAATTAATATATCTCAATCGGGTAAATATAAATCATAAAGGTACGTACCTAATATTTCATCATTTACATTCATATTTAATATATTTACACAAATATACATGGAGCTCCATATGTTCGGTCTTTTATACAAATATGTCCAAATCGGCTCTAACAAACCGGCCCCTAATTGTTGACTGCACTGAAGGCACAACAATTACTTAATATTCAAACATAGAGCCAATACACAAAACATTCTATACCAGAGCACTATTACAGTTTATAGCTATATACAAGTATACAAGGTACCATATAGGAAAATAGTCCATAGATCTCAATCTGAGTTGAAGTGTAAAGGTGTTCAACTTCAAAAAATGTCAAGAGTGATGTCCAAAAATGTATGACATCAAAGAATGTAAGAGTACGACATCAACGAATCAGAGGTGCACGTGATTCTAAGATGGAGCACTGTGTGTGTGTGTGTGTGTGTGTGTGTGTGTGTGTCACTCCGTCGCCTCGAGGAGTAGACAGAGTTTGTTGATAGGTCTCTGTAAGATATTGGTCTTAGTCTTAACCATGACGCTCCGGACAAGACCTTTGGCCCCTGGCAAAGCCTCCACCACACGCCCCATTAGCCAAGAGTTCCTTGGGGCGGTGTCATTGACGATGACTACGAGGTCACCAGGACTGAAGTTTCTCTTAGTTTTGTTCCACTTGTTCCGCTCCTGCATAAGTGGAAGATACTCCCTGATCCATCTCTTCCAGAAGAGGTCAGTGATATATTGTACTTGCTTCCATCTCCTTCGTGAGTATAGGTCGCTTCTCTGGAATAGTCCTGGTGGCAGGACTGGCTTAGCTTTCAGATGAAGCAGATGGTTCGGAATCAGGGGTTCTAGATCATTAGGGTCATTTGTTACAGTAGTGATTGGTCTGTCGTTCATAATCGCCTCAACTTCACACAAGGCTGTCTGCAAAGCCTCATCATCCAGTACTTGCTCTTTAAGGACTGAATAGAGGATATTTTTCACCAGTCGGATCAACCTCTCCCATATCCCCCCATGGTGGGCTCCAGAGGGAGGGTTGAATGACCATGTCACTCCTTCCTTTAGTAATTCATTTTGAATCTTGTTGTGATCCAGCTCTTTCATAGCTTCTCCTAGCTCTCTGTGTGTTCCAACAAAGTTGGTGCCATCGTCTGTTCTGATACTTGTTACTGGGCCCCTTCGACAGATGAACCTGCGCAGGGCATTGATGCAGGAATCAGTATCCAGATAACTAGCAACTTCTAAATGGACAGCTCGACTCACAAGGCAAGTAAAGATCACACCATAACGCTTCACATGAACGCGGCCTCGCTTCACCTCTATGGGGCCGAAATAATCTATGCCCACATGGGTGAAAGGCGGAAAATCAGGTGACACCCGATCTTGTGGAAGGTCGGCCATCTTCTGTTCTCCAGCTCTAGCTTGCATCCGCCTGCAAAAGACACAGCTCTTAAGGATCTTCCTTGCTAAAGAGTTGGCACAGGGTATCCAATATCGCTGGCGAAGTCTAGAAAGCATGTGACCTCTCCCAGAGTGGCCAACCTGCTCATGGATGTGGAGTAAGATCAGTCTAGAGATGTAAGAGTCTTTGGGCAGGATCATAGGATTCTTTAGTTCCGTAGGCATAGCAGCTTTGCTTAACCTTCCTCCTACTCTCAGAATCCCATTGTCAACAATTGGATCAAGCTTACAGATTGAGCCACTTCTCTTGGCACATTGTTTTCCTTTCACAACTAGTGCAATTTCTTGTTTAAAGTGATGCCGTTGTTCAAATCGAATGATGACCTTTTCTGCTTCATCTAGGTTGTCCACAGACAGACTTTCTTTTCCAAACGTCAGTTTGAACTTGTCAATTTGTTCCTTCAGTGAGTTTGTCAGACTCTGATCTGGTCTTGGATCGGTTTGAGTGAGAATTTTCCTTTTCTGGCTTAACTGTAGAAGACGTTTCTTCAGTTTCAGCATCCAGGCAACTGCTTTCTTCAAGCTGTTCCATGTTGAATAGTACTCAATCAGTTTGCTGGTTGGACTCTTTTCTTCCACACTTGTATGGTTTATGATTACGTCTTTTCTCACCTCTGGATCATCCGGAGGGATGGAGCCAATCTCCTCGGGGACTTTCGGCCATTGAGTTTCTGTTTTCTCCAGGAATTCTGGTCCTTTACGCCATCTCTTTGAGTTCAGGAACATTTCAACATGTAATCCTCTTGAGGCATCATCGGCTGGGTTGTGTTTTGAGTTCAAATATCTCCACTGTTTTGCTTTCGATAGGTCACGGATCATAGCAACCCTATTAGCCACAAAGGTATGGAATCTCTTGGTATCATTGCGGATGTATTTTAGCACAGACTGGCTGTCCGTCCAAAAAGTTGACTCCTCAAGTTCAATCTGGAGCTCCAACCTTAACATCCTGTCCACTCGCACTGCCAATGTTGCTGCAGCAAGTTCCAGTCTGGGGACTGTCATCTGCTTGAGTGGGAGTCACCCTTGATTTCCCCAGTATGAATGCAATGTGAACCTTTTCCATACCGTTTGTGAACCTAAGGTAACTTGCCGTGCCATAACCTTGTTCACTTGCATCACCGAAGTGATGCAGCTGTGCAGTCTTGACTTGACCAAAGTTCTCAGGCATCATACACCTGTATCTGGAATCTGGAGAGCTGGTCCAGCTCTGAGAGCCATCTCTGCCATGAAATAGAGTGTTCTTCAGGGATGACTTCGTCCCATCCACACTTCAGCTTGCAGAGCACTTGAAGAATTTGCTTTGCCTTTAATACAAATGGGGCGAGGAAACCTAATGGATCATAAATAGAGCTGACAGTTGAGAGAATACCTCTTCTTGTAAGGGGTCTGTTCTTGACAGTGACTCGGAAGGTAAATGCATCACTTTCAATGTTCCATCGGATTCCAAGTGCTCTTTCAACAGGCAGCTTTTCTCTGTCCAGGTCCAGTTCTTTTATCTGCTTGGCTTTGTGTTCATCAGGGATAGAAGCCAGCACAGTGCGGCTGTTGCTGACCCACTTGGTCAATTTGAACCCACCCTGAGAGCACACATCCCTGAGGTTTTTCGTGAGAGCTATGGCTTGTTCTTCTGTGGCCACTGACTTGAGGCAGTCATCAACATAGAAGTTGGACTTGACTGTTTGAATTACCTCTTCATCGTACCTCACAGTTGTCTTCTGCAGTCCTTCGCAGTGCAAAGTTTGCACAACTTGGAGAGGATATAGCACCAAAAAGATGTACCGTCATTCTGTACTCCTCCAATCTTTTGTTAGTATCACCATCCGGCCACCATAGGAATTGCAGGAAGTCTAAGTAATCTTCATGGACACGTACTTGATGGAACATTCCTTCGATGTCTGCCATCATGGCAATGTGCTCTTGCCGAAATCTTAGCAAGACTCCTATAAACGTGTTTGCCAGGTCAGGGCCTTGAAGGAGTTCACTGTTAAGAGATATACCTTTATATGATGATGAACAGTCACAAACACTACTCGTATCGTTCCTTTGCGCTTATGGTGAACGCCATGGTGTGGTATGTACCATACCTTGCCTTTCTCTCTGAGGAGCTGTTCTTGTGGTACCTTCTCGGCGTAACCTTTTGTTATCATCTCTTCCATGAAGCCTTTGTACTCTGCAGCGTAACCTTTGTCCTTCTTGAATTTCCTGATAATATTTAGAGCCCGCTGCTTTGCCATGTCACGATTGTTTGGCAGGACTACGTCTTTTTTGCGAAAGGGCAACGGTAAGTAGTAGTGATGGTCTTTGAGGGTTATGGAACTTGATATGATCTCCATAAACCTACAATCCTCAGCTGACATCTCACTTTTCTCTTCATACCCTCTCTCAGGGAAGTCATGGTTGTACTGATTTACAAGAAGAACCCCCAGGTCGGCAATTGAGATACGATTGGCCATCACCGTAGGATGCCCAGATTCTTCTGCCATGGTACAATTCTTAAGAGGACCGTTCATCACCCATCCAAAGAGAGTTTTCACTGCATACGGTCCGTTGCCTTGGCTATTTATGATTTTCCAGGGTTCCATTGCCTTTGGAGCATTTACGCCAATCAGGAGTTCGACGTCGGCGTCAATTTCCTTCAACTGAACTTCTTTCAGGTATGGCCACCTTTTGAGATCTTTCTGAGTGGGAATGTTCTCTCTTGTCACTGGGATCTTATTTTGGGTGTAGACCTTTGGTAATGCAAGAAATGTGTCACCTTCCACATTGCCAATCTCTAATCCAGATATCTCAAAGCTCTTGGTAGGACTCTCCTGCCCCATTGTGCGTAGCAGAATTTCAGTCTCAGTGCCTTTAGCTTGCAACTGCCTCATGAGTCTCTCCGTACAAAATGTTGCTGAGCTACCAGAATCGAGAAATGCATAGGTTAACGTAGACTTGCTTCCATTTGCCATCTTTACTTGAACTGGCACAATCGCAAGTGCACAATCTGTACCGGCCCCGGTATCTTCACCAGCTTCCAGTGAAACAAGAGCACTGCTGACAGTCTCCTCCCGCTTTACTGCTACACCCCTCGTATCTGCCTTCAGAGATCTAAATCTCTCTCTTCCTTCAATGTGCAGGATAGTGGGGTGCCTTCTTTGACATTTCTGACAGGTCATCCTTCTTTTACATTCTTTGCTTAAGTGTCCTCTCATCAAACAGCCAAAACAAAGGCCTTTTGATCTCAGAAACTCAATCTTGGCTTCATGTGGCTGTGCCTTCACCTGTTGGCAGTCGACCAGGAAATGCTCACCAGTGCAAAATACACATGAGATACTGGGAGCATCAGAAGGGTAGGTGCATGGTTTCTTGATTTTGAATGTTTGTTCTTTTAGAGGTTTTTCCGAGTTACAATCTGCCAGTACATCTACTGCAGTGGCAAAGCTGCTTCCCCTACTCTTGGACTTGAACTGCTGTTTAAAGTCAGCTTCTGTTTTGGTTTTAAAAAACCTTTTGTTGGTCAGGGGATCTTGGATATCTCCGTACAACGGATCCTGCAGTATTTTGGCCTGTTTTTCCATGAACGTCACAAGGTCACTGAACTGGGCCCTCAGGTGGCTTCTCTCTAAAATATCACATGCCGTAGACCTCCATTTTTCCCTTAGTTTGTAGGGAAGTTTTGAAATGATCAACTTTATGTTGGAGGGAAGATTAAGCTCTTCCATGTTCTGTAGGTCTTGCATAGCGTTACAGCATCCTCTAAGATAGAGTGCAGAGCCACCCAGTCCCTTTCCATCATCCGGTTTGATGTTTATCCAGTTCCAAGCTTTTTCCATGTAAGCAGTGGTGACTTTGATTTCATTGCCAAAGTGTTCCTTTAACAACCTCTTAGCCTCTGCATAGCCTCTTCTGGCTTCCATATGCAGACAACTACGGACCAGGTCCTTGGGCTGACCAGAGGTGTACTGTTCCAGGTAATAGAGCCTATCCTGGTGACTGCTTGTCTTATCTTCTATTCCATGCTCAAATGCATGCATAAATGGCCTAAAGTTTAGAGGATCACCGTCAAACATGGGTATCTCCCTAACAGGGAGTGTGGCCTGTTTGTGCTGTAGTACAAGGAGGTCAGCAATTTCATTCTGCCTTTGCATGACAGTAGTGAGGTTATCATGGCTGGTATTATGGCTGATACCCGCAGTGTTGATTCTGTGTTGATTGCTAGACCTCGATGTTGGCTGCTGAAGGGTGTGGTTTATGACTGTTTTCTGAATAGGTTTTGATGGCTTTGTGGTCGGTTGTTGTAAAACTCTTTGTAGTGGGGTCTTTGGAACTGCACCTAATGCAGAAAATGCAACAGGTGATGGTTCAGGTTCCTTATAGACCTCGGGTTCCTGGTTCTCATAATAAGAGTTCATTCCATCTTCTTGGCTTAGAAAATGGGCTGCCACAGAATGGGATTGAGAAGTTGACTCAACACTCTCCAGGACCTTCAGTTTGGCATTATATGCTGCTATGTCCGTTTCCAGTGCCATTTTTTCCATCCTAACATTCAGTTGAGCTTTCTGTTGTTCCAGTTGAGCTTTCTCCAGTTCCAATGCATGCTTGTCCTGTAATGATGCTTGGCGAGCTAGTAGAGCTGCTCGTTCTGCCTCAGCTTTTAGGCGTGCAGAGGACACTGAGGAAGCAGTTTTAGAAGACTTTGTTTTACTTGATGTTTTTGACACATTGGAAATGCTGTCGTGTGGTTCAATGAGCGTTTGTGGCTCGATTTCAGCTTTTTTCCATATTTCCACCTCTTTCAGGAAATGTTCATAAGTTCTCATTCTTGGTTGATAATAGTTAATGCTCTCCTGTTCGTGTTCCTCCTCTGTGACCAGCTCTAGCACAGAATCATGAGCATTCTTAAAGTCATTGAGAACAGCATGGAATGCTTCAAGACTCTCATCCACAGTTTCAATGTTTCCTCCATCAACAAGAAGGGCTTTTATTTCATTCATTTTGCGTGTACACACTCCAAGTTTGCCTCTCCGGGCTGCATAGAGTGAATTTAGATGCTCCTCTGCCCTCTCCAGTGGAGTCTTATTTGGGATTTCATCCTCCATCATTCACTTTTAGTTCACTCAATTTACAATGACACAGTTGTTGGTTTTTGATTGTTAAACGTAATGCCCCTTTAGACCTCCTTTAATGCTTTAAAACACAGTCCTCCATTTCAGCATATTGACCCATTTTGAATTGAACATGTGCAAGTTCGGCATTTTAGATGCGTTTTAAACATTTCATCCCATTATAAGTTGTCCCTTCAATGAAGTTTAAACACGCAGTATATTTAGGTCCTTAGATTGCAATTTGTTGCGTTGATGCATTGCATTTCCACGTTAGGCCAAATATTAGACATAAGATTAGGCTACATTGTGCGTAGGATCTCAGTGTTTCCCAAACTTAAACTTCTTAATTGTTTTCACAACGCTGTGTTTTGAATACCATTCCCAAGTTTATCAAACATTCCAATTAAAAGCACATTTGCGCTTCCATAATATGCATGATCAAATGATCGCATTGAACAGGGCAGCTCATTCATTCGCAGTGGTTACTCACGGCTGGCGAATTCTAGGAGTTCAAATCCTTCCAAGCGAGCTGTCCTTACGATCCGAATGCAATTACAAATAGAACAATATCCAGCGTGTGTCCGAACCGGAGATTTCCTTCCGATAGTAATCCTTCGCGGAGTTTTTTGACTTGATTGTAGTGGCTTCCTTTCCTCTTTACCATAGCCACTGCCCAAGCCTGAAGCGGGGTTGTTTGGTACGCATACAGTCCACACTCAAGGTTTCCAAACGGCCAAACATTCCATGACATCCAGGGATATGGTGCAACAAAAATGTTTATTCTTCTTATATCTAACAAATAAATGAGTCTCCAATCAACTTAAAGCACAAAATACTTGATATGGAAAATACATATTATGACCTATATGTCTGTATGCCTGTATGTCTGTATGGTCAAAAACTATACCGCTCCCACGTCTAGCAAGGACTCTCTCTCCTGAAGGCCCAACTTCCTGCCTTTATCCTAACACAATTACCACAATACAATGAACAGGCAAGAGGGGGGGCCAAATGTCCGAGTTACACTAACAACAAATTAATATATCTCAATCGGGTACATATAAATCATAAAGGTACGTACCTAATATTTCATCATTTACATTCATATTTAATATATTTACACAAATATACATGGAGCTCCATATGTTCGGTCTTTTATACAAATATGTCCAAATCGGCTCTAACACAGAGTTCATAGTGGGCATACACACACACACACACACACACACACACACACACACACACACACACACACACACACACACACACACACACACACACACACACACACACACACACACACACACACACACACACACACACACACACACACACACACACACACACACACACACACATATATAAATATATACACACACACACGCACACGCACACGCACACACGCACACACGCACGTCTCGGAGGACCTGAGCCCTAGGACCATGCCCCAGGACTACCTGACATGATGACTCCTTGCTGTCCCCAGTCCACCTGGCCATGCTGCTGCTCCAGTTTCAACTGTTCTGCCTTACTATTATTCGACCATGCTGGTCATTTATGAACATTTGAACATCTTGGCCATGTTCTGTTATAATCTCCACCCGGCACAGCCAGAAGAGGACTGGCCACCCCACACAGCCTGGTTCCTCTCTAGGTTTCTTCCTAGGTTTTGGCCTTTCTAGAGAGTTTTTCCTAGCCACTGTGCTTCTACACCTGCATTGCTTGCTGTTTGGGGTTTTAGGCTGGGTTTATGTACAGCACTTTGAGATATCAGCTGATGTACGAAGGGCTATATAAATACATTTGATATATATATACACATATATATATATATATATACATACATATATATATATATATATATATATACATATATATATATATATATACATACGTGTGTGTGTGTGTGTGTGTGTGTGTGTGTGTGTGTGTGTGTGTGTGTGTGTGTGTGTGTGTGTGTGTGTGTGTGTGTGTGTGTGTGTGTGTGTGTGTGTGTGTGTGTGTGTGTACATACATATATATATCCGTTCAAAAGTTTGTGGCCACTTAGAAATGTCCTTGTTTTTGAAAGAAAAGTACATTTTTTAATCCATTAAAATAACATCAAATTGATCAGAAATACAGTGTAGACATTGTTAATGCTGTAAATGACTATTGTAGCTGGAAACGGCTGATTTTTAATGGAATATCTACATACTGTAGGCGTACAGAGGCCCATTATCAGCAACCATCTCTCCTGTGTTCCAATTGCACATTTTGTTAGCTAATCCAAGTTTATCATTTTAAAAGGCTAATTGATCATTAGAAAACCCTTTTGGTAATATGCTGGCACAGCTGAAAACTTGATTAAAGAAGCAATAAAACTGGCCTTCTTTAGACTAGTTGAGTATCTGGAGCATCAGCATTTGTGGGTTCAATTACAGGCTAAAATGGCCAGAAACAAAAGCACTTTCTTCTGAAACTTGTCAGTCTATTTTTGTTCTGAGAAATGAAGGCTGTTCCATGCGAGAAATTGCCAAGAAACTGAAGATCTCGTACAAAGCTGTGTACTACTCCCTTCACATAACAGTGCAAACTAGTTCAATAAAAAATAACTGTCTCTAACCAAAATAGAAAGAGTGGGAGGCCCGGGTGCACAACTGGTCAAGCGTACAAGTACATTTGAGTGTCTAGTTTGAGAAACAGACGCCTCACAAGTCCTCAACTGGCAGCTTCATTAAATAGTACCCGTAAAACACCAGTCTCAACATCAACAGTGAAGAGGTCCATCAAGGCACCCTGCACTTCTCTGATTCAGAGGGTTAAATGCGGAAGACACCTTTCAGTTGAATGCATTCAGTTGTACAACTGACTAGGTATCCCCCTTTCTCTAATAAACTGTATTATTTCCCGAGAAGTCGTAGTGGGAAGACCACACACACCACAGCACAGCGTGGCGTGACTCCAAGTTTACATCTGTATGATGGTTATATATAGTTTACACTGACATATCTCGCATAATTTGTTTTACCGTAAAAAACATCATTTGTCTAAAGTATTTTGTTTTGTCAACATTTGCAAAGTTTACTGACATGTTCTGTTTCCATCAAGCCTGTCATTACATTTGTATCTGACTTGCATTAAAAGGTTGGAGACTGGTTTCTGACTGAAGCAGTTTGCAAAGTGGAAGATGATTACTCTGAAAATTACGGTTTATTTCGTGGAAATTGAAAGACCCGTGATTGTGTTTTAGTTTCTGAAAATCTGAATCTAATCGCAGTTGTTTTGCTGTTAAGTTCTCTAATAAAACGAACAAATGGCGAGTGACACGCCCACGCAAAAGTGATAAATGCACTGCAATTTATCAAAGAGTTGACTTCGTATGACAGCACATTAATTAACTTTCTAGGTGTTAATTGTATATCAGAAGGAAATATGGTTGTACTTTCGAACTAGTTAGCTACAGCCAGTAGTATTATACCAGGAAGTGTGTCTGTTTACACATCAATATTTAGTTGTTAGTTAGCTATATTTGGAAACTCTCACCTTCTCATGTTTCACAATTTTCGAGAAGTCAATGACATCCCTGAGATCTGGTGGAGGATTTCTTCGCTTGTAAAATTTGAACAATTTTCTAAATGCATCTTCTCCATGCTCCACCATGGAGGCCGCCATCTTTGTCATCACTAAAATTACCTTTCAACTCTAAAATGTACAACAACAAAAAAAATAAGCAAAACATTAAAAAGCATAGCATGTTAAATATGTAAAGTAAAGCTTTGCTTTCAGTGATTTTAAGTCCATATTTGAAAAATGAACAGTTAAATAACACCGGTGTGTGTTAAGTCACGTGACTCGGGTCAAAGGTAACTTCTAGCTAGTTAGCTTTCCAAGGACGCAACATGGCATCGTCTAAGAAGGTTTTTGAGGTGTTTGTGTCTAAAATACCATGGACCATTGCAAGCAGTAAGCATGCTTTTAAAAAAAATGTATATTGGAAACAAAATTACTGTATGTTGGCTATTTTATGCTAGGCTATGAGCTTTTGTAGGCGTCTTTATACATCATGCTGTGTGACTGCTGCCTTGACATTGCTGCTAGCCAAGCTCACTAGCTAACTATGTGTGGCTGCGTCTTTCAGCTAACCTTATTTTAATTTAACCAGCCTTTCTGTCTTTTTTTTTTCTCATCAATGCTCATTTGACATTGTAGTTGTGCCGATTACTAAGTTGTGGGGCTTATTGCAGCCTAATGATGTGGGCAATGTATGTCAATGAGATAGTTGGCATCAGCTGGCTAGCTAAACCATCATTGTCTGTGTGTATAGTCAAAGATTAAGACCACGTCCTCTAGTACAGTCATTTGCACTATAGATAACATACAGTATAACCTATAACATGTTGTCATTATTTTTTCAGAGGACATGAAGGAGTACTTTGGGCAGTTCGGGCAAGTCAAGAAATGCCTACTTCCTTTTGTAAGTACACTTTTTAACAGATTGTTTAATAAGTGAGAAACCCAGCCCTCTGATATCACAATGTGTATCTTCATTTGACCTAGCTGCCAACCAAAAGTAAAGGAAACACACTAGTAAATAAGCAATTGACATCCCATCAAACAATGTATAAAAATGCCCAGTTGCCCATGATGTTGGCTAGAAGACGAGATCTCAGTGACTTTGTGTGTGTGGTGTCAGTTGAACACTTATAGGAGATTCTGGAGAGGCACCTGCGACAGTTTTCCACCATCATCAACAAAACACCAAATGATGGAATTTCTCATGGAAGAATGGTGTCGCATCCCTCCGATAGAATTCCAGACACTTGTAGAATCTATGCCAGGGTTCATTGAAGCTGTTCTGACTCCTGATGGCCCAACGACCTATAAGACACTTTAAGTTGGTGTTTCCTTTATTTTGGCAGTTACCGGTATATCAAATCAAATTTATTTATATATCCCTTCGTACATCAGCTGATATCTCAAAGTGCTGTACAGAAACCCAGCCTAAAACCCCAAACAGCAAGCAATGCAGGTGTAGAAGCACGGTGGCTAGGAAAAACTCCCTAGAAAGGCCAAAACCTAGGAAGAAACCTAGAGAGGAACCAGGCTATGTGGGGTGGCCAGTCCTCTTCTGTCTGTTTCGGGTGGAGATTATAACAGAACATGGCCAAGATGTTCAAATGTCCATAAATGACGAGCATGGTCCAGTAATAATATATACCACAACCTCTATATTCACCTCACAATGTCTATCTTCTAACAGGACAAGGAGACAGGATTCCACAGAGGCTTCTGCTGGATCGGCTACACGTCCGAGGAAGGCCTGCACAATGCTCTCCAGAAAGACCAACACATGCTGGAGGGAGCCACGGTATAGTTTGTTAGCTCATGTCTTACCTGAACTGGGGTGTGTTCACTTGGAACCAAACCAAATGGATATAAACAGAAGCAAATGGAATTAAACATGTAGGGACTAACCTGAGTTCCTTCCAATAGAAACTTGTTTTTGTGGCAACATATGTTTGGAGTAAACTGTTACCGTTGCAAAACGTTTTGCAACTGTTTGCTACAGTGTTTGCCTAATGAAAACACCCCTGTTGTTGTTGACTGTTGTATTCTTAGTATGGAATGTATGTTGATTTTCTCCATTCTAGTTTGAAAGCTAACTTCAGTCTCTAACGTCAGTGGTCTGAAATCAAATGCATCCCATCAGGCAGTGTGATATCACTCCCCTTAAGGGAATTACCATGTCCTTAACCCCTTAGTCTATTTCCATGGACCCATGGAAATCTAATTAGCATAACATAAATCCTTCAGTTTTAAGGTAGAGAGACCTTGTTTTTTTTGTTGCATCAGATGCATCTCAATCCACCGACGTTGCACTTCCGCATCGGCAGTCAAAGAGAGAGAGCGGTGTTTGTCAGACCGTGAGACACCATGAAACATCGGTCTTCTCACACCTGTAGCGACTTAAGTTTGGGCTACACACTAGTATGGCCCTTCTCTAGGTTGCCCACAGGCCTCACAAGACTCATCTGAAGGTCCCCCGGGAACCAGTTTGAAAAATGAATGGAAGTATATTTTTAGACAATTTAGGGGTTAAAAAAAATATATAAAAAATATTCAGATTTTTCTTTTATCTTTCAGATATAGGATAGACACTTCAGAACAAACTTCTTTAGATTGTATTTTGGGACTCTGTTGTTCCATATAGTGAGTCTGTTATTCAATGAGTCCAAATGTACAATTTTCACTTTAAAAAAAAAAAATCAAATACCTAAATGATCCTTGGTATGATCTTAAATAATTCCCAAAAATATTGTAGAACACCTCCCCTCCCCTGTCAAGACTGTAGATGGTTTTAAACAAGCTAAACATGTATTTCTCTCTTCCATCATCTCCTTTCAGCTTCAAGTTCAAAGAAACAGAAAAGTGTTTGCGGGACAGAAGACAAACAAAGAGGTGGTGGAGGGATGGTGAAGGGTGTGTGTATATGAGAGGGTGTATTAAATACCTTTTAAATAGAAACAGAACTAGGCCATTCAACATTCATTTTTTAAGTTTTTTTTTCATAGTACGATGTCTTCATATTTTATTGTAATTTGTCAAAAGAAAGACTCATGATTACTGTGTCTGTTTTGCATGTTGACAAAATGGTTGAAGGGAGAAGTGCGTTCCTTTTGGCACCCTGTCAGTAACTGCATATTAAGACAGACGACGAGGATGATGGCAGGATCTGTTATTGTGCTTCTATCATGATTATTGATGGCTGCTTTACACAACCTCTGCATCTGTCTGTATTAAACTGACTAGGCTTATCACTTTTCTCAAAGTCTGGCATCACACTCGACTTAATAAAAATGACATTTACAATTTACTTTCTCATTCCTTTGTGTGTGTAGTGGGTTTAATCTGAGTGTCAGTACATTTCAGAGGTGTGGATTTGAGTCACATGACTTGGACTCGAGTCACAAATATGACTTGCAACTCGACTTTGACACCAATGACACTTGACTTGGACTTGAGCCTTATGACTCGAACTGACTTGATATCCTCCCCAAACCCAAATATATAAGACGCTATTTGAAAAATAAAGTATTTAGCGCATCAACTCTCCATTTAACAGATAAATTTGAATCGGACAGCAGCCAATCAAATTGTGCCAGCGGAGAAAAAGTTGTGCGTGGCAATACAGAGGAACGTCTGCGGGTGAATTCAGATTGAGCCATTGGAAAGATGATACCCAAAATTATTATTTTCGGATATACAGACTACACTGTAGTCAACAAAAAACGGATTGCAACTTGCAAAACATGCGGGAAAAAAATTACAGATGGAGGGGCAACAACTTCCAACTTTGTTCGACATTTGAAGCTGCACAAAGAACGGTAAGTCGTGGCAAATATATACCGGGCAGCTAAATATAACTGCTAGTATAGCATGTAGGCGAACGTAACGTTAAATCAATGAGCCTCCACACAGTCAGCCAGTGCGGAAACGTGATCTTTGCACCCAAGATTGTGCTTACTGCCCCGCTCAATTATTTTTTTTAAATGTGTTTACAGATTTGAACAATACCAGATGAACAAAAGTGTCACAAGTGAACCACAACAGTCTCCAATCTCACAGTTCATGGAGACCCGTGTAGGGCAGTACAGCATGAATCATACACAGCAGAAAGCCATCAACAATGCAATACTGTCCGACCTGGTTATCGATTGCAACTTGCCTCTGTCTGTTGTGGAAAACAAGAGTTTTCGTCACTTTCTGTCAGTGGTTGACAGTAAGTACAGCCCAGTGTGTTGTAGAACATTGACATCAAAAGTAGAGAACCTCGCTACAGAGAGACGTTCAAAACTGAAAACTCAGTTGAGCAACACAGACCATGTTTCAGTCACAGTGGACATTTGGTCCGACCGAAAGATGAGGGGGTTCCTTGGTGTCACTGTGCACTGTATGGAGAAAGATGGAGAGAGGCTACAGCTCAAATCCAATCTCTTGGCCTGTGACAGCGTCAAAGGCCCACACATGGCCGAAAGAATCTGTGAGCAATTTGAGGCCATATGTGGTGAGTACGGGATCAAAGATAAATTGGACTATATCATTAGTGACAATGCTGCCAACATGAGAAAAGCATTCACGGTGTGCTTCCTCATTGAACAAGAAGATGAAGTACATGACGAAGATCACCTTGATGACCCAGAGCTCTGGAATGACCTAACCCTGGAAGACCAGCAAACAGTGGATGCTACTATTACAAAAAAACAGCGGTTGCAGTGTTTTGCCCACACTCTCCAGCTGGTGGTGGGAGATGGCTTGAAAGAAACAAAAGTGATGACTCCTTGTCTTTCAAAGTTATTAAAAATCAGCTCACTGCTACATACAAACACAACATTCAAAGAGGTGTTTGAAGCTGAATTTGGGGAAAGAGGCATCCCTGCTGCTGTCAACACAAGGTGGAACTCAACACTGAGACAAGTGAAGGCAGTTGTTCAATGTGACCATCGAAAGCTCAGTCATGTTCTAGAAAAGGCTGGGCACAAGGAGTTGTTGTTCACCGTACGGGAGTGGAATAAGTTGAAGGAGTTGGTGGACATCCTGAAGCCATTTGGAGAAGCAACAGATATGACACAGGGGGAGAAGATCGTCACAATCAGTTCTGTTGTTCCCTCGGTCCTGTCCCTGAATCACCACCTGGAGCAGCGGAAGCCTCACGTCCACTTCCTGAGCGGCCTGGTCAGAAGTCTCCAGGCATCCCTGAACAAAAGATTTCTTGGAATCTTCATCAATGTGAAAATGGCCAGGACACAAGATGGAATCACTGCCCCATTTTCAGATCCAGTCTACCTCAAAGCAGCTGCCTTGGATCCAGCTTTTTCTCTGATGTGGGTGGAGCACCATGTGCTGGTCAAGGAGGAGGTCAAGGAGGAGGTGGCACAGAGAGTGAAAGGTAAATATTGAGTTTAATGTAACTTTTTCTCAATTTAATCCAATTGACTGCAACAATAATACTTCTTCAGTTTAACCCACTGCATCACCAATGCTCTAATACCGGCCATTTTGTTTTCTGCTATGCTTTCACATGTTTTGCCAGAACTGATTCTGGAAGATGCTACATGGACTGAGCAAGCTGTGCCTCTTGTTGATGAGAAAGAGCGAGAGGACTATAGTCTCGGACAAGAAGATGGGCTGTTTGCAGCATACTGTAAGAGGCAGAAGAAAGCTGTTGGGACCTCTCCAGCACTACAACTAAGTCACTACCTTGACATATGTGAAGGACAGAATGCCCTCTTGTTCTGGGCAATGAACAGGAAGGCTCTTCCTTCACTGTGCCGAGTGGCCGTCAGGGTCTTGGCAGTGCCTGCCTCCAGTGCTCTGGTGGAGCGTGTCTTCAGCCATGGTGGGATCATACCGCGACCTCATCGTGCACAAATGACTGACAGACTTTTAGCGAATTTGCTCTTTTGCAAATGCAATGCATCATAGGGCCCTGAGATAAGAGGAAAAAAATGAAACTATGCATTACACACACACACACACACACACACACACACACACGTTCAGGTTTTATCTCCCATCTTTGGGATTTTTGTTTTTTTTCTCAGACAGTCAGGCCAGTGTTGAAATTGTCGGCCTACTTGAAGTTCAGTATTGGTTGTTTTGATGTACCTTTTTTAATAAATCATTGTAGCTTTATGGCAGGATTGTTTTAAGTGTATATCTGGAGAGAGAGCACTAGAATATTGTTTTGTCTCATGGAAATATAAAGTTTATTTGGAAAGTAATAAATCTTTTTTTAGAAGGACTCATGATTTGCATAAATGTAATATACTATTACTCATTAAATATGAAATGGTATTACATTTGGTGAAGAGCACATTGACTTGTTTAGGACTCAACTCAAAGTTTAGACCTTGCCTGTCTTGACTTGAGACTTACTTGTGACTTGGTTCCACCTCAACATTTCAGTAATTTCTTAAATATAACATTTTATGACTTGCTTGATATTAAAGTTAGGGTAATAGGTAATGTTTATTTTTACATATACCCCAGTTCACTGTGCTGGGAGTAGGATCTTCGTCAAACTTTAAAGACAAATCCACCTTTCTCTTCTGCTGCCAGTATAGGTGTCTAATGGAGAAGGTATCTAACTCCTCTCCTAGAACTACATACATGTCTACAAAATACCAAAACATGCATGTTGCCATTTATAAAAATTTCAACTTGGCGTGAGAACGTTCTTAGCTTAATGCAAACGTTAGACCATGCGTATGCACAATTCCTTATGGTTGAAGTATTGCATTGTAAGCAGGCCTAGTATTTTGTGCAAATGGGTGATGACACATTTTCACAAAAAAAAAAAAAAAAAGGTTTATATAACAAGATGCAATTACTTGCCATTTTTGCTTTCTTAAAAATAGAAATATGCAAACAATGACAGACAAAACATTAAGAACACCTTCCTAGTATTGAGTTGCACCCCCTTTTTGGTCTTCAGAACAACCTCAAGTCATCGGGGGCGTGGACTCTACAAGGTGTGGAAAGTGTTCCGCAGGGATGCTGGCCCAAATTTCACTCCAATGCTTCCCACAGTTGTGTCAAGTTCTACGGATGTCCTTTGGTACCCACGTGAAACTGTTGTGATAAACCCAGCAGCATTGCAGTTCTTGACACACTCAAACCGGTGTGCCTGTCATCTACTATCATAACCTGTTAAAAGGCACTTAAAATCTTTTGTCTTTCCCTTTCACCCCCCAAATGAATGGCACACAGCCACAATCCATGTCTCAATTGTCAAGGTTTAAAAAATAGATTATTTAAGCTGTCTCCCTTTCACATACACCGATTGAAGTAGATTTAAGTGACATCAATAAGAGATCATATGCTTTCACCTGGTCAGTCTGTCATGGAAAGAGCATATGTTCTTAATGTTTTGTACAGTGAGTGTATAAATGCACACAGATCTCCACATCCTACCTGTCTCACAATGTGAGCAGTGTCTGGTGGACTCAGTACCAGGGATCGTCTGTCCACACAACAGAAACTTACCAGAAATGTACAACAACAAAAAGAACGTTGGAAATACAACAATCACACATGTTAATAGTTTGTTACATTTCCAGCATATGTCCATATGTGTGGTAACCTGCAGAGCCCAGCCACTGCTGAGGGGTGTATTGTCCCTGGTTGTCACACTGCAGGGTGAAGTCTCCAATCAAGTTAAGCCCCCGCAACATCTCCAGCAATCTCACAGGGCGTCTGGCGTCACTCCATGCACACAGGTAACATACTGTACATAAAATTCATTGCTGGACGTACATCCTGGATGCTTTGGGCTGCGCCATCCTATTCCTTATATAGTGCACTACGTTACAGCAGTGCCCTACGGGCCTTGGTCAAAAGTAGGGCACTATGTAGGGAATAGGCTGACATTAAAGATGCAGCCTAGGTCTCCCTCAAAAAGTGATACAAAGGATTCTCTGTAAATAAATAAAAATTGTGGTTATAATTTAACTTAAAATGATCTCGGAATACAATGGAATGCATTTTACCTGTCAGTGTTCCGAGCAGAACAACAGGAGGGAGAAGCAGTGATAGGGTCATGGTGGCCATGGTAACAGTCTCCTGGCAATACCAAGGGGAACAATGCATCTAAAGGATATACTAGTCAGTAGATCACTGAAACAAAGGTTGAAGGTGCTCTTTGGTTCAGGTGTTATTGGACAATGTTACGCACGCCTCTTGGCAGGGGGGGGACGGGACACGCAACAACCTGCTACACTCAACTCCTCGTGGAGTGAAGAGGTATGTGACTGTAGGTGCAGGTAAGGATGACCGAGGCAGAGAATATTACCGTTAACAGGGAATTTATTCTTCACACGGTAATTTGGAGAAAAGGGGCTGGACAGAACAAAAGTAAAGAAGGTAAAAGTTAAAGCCCCCTCTCCTACCTTATTCTTAATGCCACCTGGCACGCTAACCAAAATACAGGGGGTGATCCACTCAGGTCTTACCAAGTGTGCATAGACTCGAGTACATACGGCAGGTATATGCATGCCCGCAGGCCTCCTGCCTAAACACTCCCAAGGTGCCTTCCCCCCTGGG
Organism: Oncorhynchus gorbuscha; assembly: GCF_021184085.1. Taxonomy (NCBI): domain Eukaryota; kingdom Metazoa; phylum Chordata; class Actinopteri; order Salmoniformes; family Salmonidae; genus Oncorhynchus; species Oncorhynchus gorbuscha. Next base: position 91,701,086 of record NC_060182.1, on the reverse strand, counting down.
AACAAAAACAGAATAATTACTAACTTAAAGTGAACCATTTCAATAATAACAAAGTCCTTTTGGCATACACATACCTCAGCAGGACCGGCTACAAAATCCTTTACAACACCTGTCTTTGAGCAACAACCAACACAGTCCTTTTGGCATAAACATACCTCAGCAGGACCGGCTACAAAATCCTTTACAACACCTGTCTTTGACCCACAACCAACACAGTCCTTTTGGCATACACATACCCCAGCAGGACCGGCTACAAAATCCTTTACAACACCTGTCTCTGAGCAACAATCAACACAGGACATCAAAGAAGCTCTCTCTCCTAACAAAATTACACTGGCTTTTCAAGCTGCAGGAGTCGGTAATTGCAGACAGATGTATCCCCTGACGAGAGGGCGGGGTCAGAGCCCCAATTGTCGATGGGGCCGACCAATCAGCTGCTTCAAATCCAGCAAGCCATTTCCTTAAACATACACATACAAACACATACAAACTCAAAACAGAAACTGGGGAACGTAACAGACAACAAGGAAAGAGGGAAAGAGATCAATTGACCTCATTTGGATTTCCTGGTTAAATATTAAAACACAGTTTCAAGTTTTAATGTTACTGTTTTAAGTACAGTGAAATGCCTTTCTTGCAATCTCCAAACTTAACAATGCAGTAATCAATATTCATGTTGACCCTAAAAATAACAGAACAAACAGAACAAAAACAAGAAAGGCAGTGACCAGTATTAAAATCAGGACCTTACATTCTTACTGATCGTGTCGTGCTATAGTTAGTAGTGTATATGGACTCATCCCTGTAGTCTGCAGACCTCTACGTCACACTCCTTTTCTTCAATCAAAACGGACTCTTGTCTCTGTGAGACACCACCTTAACAACCATTTCCTGATCAGCAACAGCCCCAATAACAGAGAACATATTATAGAATAAAGACCCAGACTCTATCCTGTCCTATGAAACATCACAATAAAGACCCAGACTTTATCCTGTCCTATGAAACATCACAATAAAGACCCACACTTTATCCTGTCCTATGAAACATCACAATAAAGACCCAGACTCTATCCGGTCCTATGAAACATCACAATAAAGACCCACACTTTATCCTGTCCTATGAAACATCACAATAAAGACCCACACTTTATCCTGTCCTATGGAATATCACAATAAAGACCCAGACTCTATCCTGTCCTATGAAACATCACAATAAAGACCTGGACTTTATCCTGTCCTATGAAACATCACAATAAAGACCTGGACTTTATCCTGTTCTATGAAACATCACAATAAAGACCTGGACTTTATCCTGTCCTGTGAAACATCACAATAAAGACCCAGACTCTATCCTGTCCTATGAAACATCACAATAAAGACGCACACTTTATCCTGTCCTATGAAACATCACAATAAAGACCCACACTTTATCCTGTCCTATGGAATATCACAATAAAGACCCAGACTCTATCCTGTTCTATGAAACATCACAATAAAGACCCAGACTCTATCCTGTTCTATGAAACATCACAATAAAGACGCACACTTTATCCTGTCCTATGAAACATCACAATAAAGACCCACACTTTATCCTGTCCTATGAAACATCACAATAAAGACCCACACTTTATCCTGTCCTATGGAATATCACAATAAAGACCCAGACTCTATCCTGTTCTATGAAACATCACAATAAAGACCCAGACTCTATCCTGTTCTATGAAACATCACAATAAAGACCCAGACTCTATCCTGTTCTATGAAACATCACAATAAAGACGCACACTTTATCCTGTCCTATGAAACATCACAATAAAGACCTACACTTTATCCTGTCCTATGAAACATCACAATAAAGACCTACACTTTATCCTGTCCTATGAAACATCACAATAAAGACCTACACTTTATCCTGTCCTATGAAACATCACAATAAAGACCCACACTCTATCCTGTCCTATGGAATATCACAATAAAGACCCAGACTTTATCCTGTTCTATGAAACATCACAATAAAGACCTACACTTTATCCTGTTCTATGAAACATCACAATAAAGACCCAGACTCTATCCTGTTCTATGAAACATCACAATAAAGACCCAGACTCTATCCTGTTCTATGAAACATCACAATAAAGACCCAGACTCTATCCTGTTCTATGAAACATCACAATAAAGACCCAGACTCTATCCTGTCCTATGAAACATCACAATAAAGACCCAGACTCTATCCTGTTCTATGAAACATCACAATAAAGACCCAGACTCTATCCTGTTCTATGAAACATCACAATAAAGACCCAGACTCTATCCTGTTCTATGAAACATCACAATAAAGACCCAGACTCTATCCTGTTCTATGGAATATCACAATAAAGACCCAGACTCTATCCTGTTCTATGAAACATGTTCAGTTGCTGCCCTCTTAAACCTGATAGATGCTCTGCTCTAATGCTCCACATGGTGTATATCTTTCTTTTTTTGCACCATTTTCCTATTGAGGGATACATGCTCAATTTGTTCTTTCCAGGTTGTGATTAAATGCTCTACTGTCATGGTTTCCAAGTGTTCTATATTTGTCACCATGTTAACAGGCATTTAATAAATCTACAACCTTTTTGAGTTTTGTCTATTTTCTAAAGGTGCATATAATTATAGTAGACTATATTTTGTGTTATTCTTATTTAATCTGTACGTACTAGTGCAACAGAACATAAGTAGTTGTCTATATAATGTTTTACAGACATCTACCATCATTTAGGAGGTATTTAATGGTGTTCTACAACTCAATAAAATACTTTGCAATGACCCAGTGTCACAAATGATAGCTTCTATTGATTATGCATCATACCCTGGGTTAGCCTTGGATGTAATCTGGCTGGGCACATTGGTAAACTACCGTTAGCTAGCCATGCTGTGTTAAACCCAGCTATACATTTGTTTCATTACTTGTAGCTAGCATGATTTATCTATCAGAGATCATTGCTTTGGTGATTGATCCGATGGGTAGTCATGGATACAGCACACTTACACAGCCAACAACGTTTAAAAAAATATATATATATATTTATCCGTTATTTTACCAGGTAAATTGACTGAGAACACATTCTCATTTGCAGCAACAACCTGGGGAATAGTTACAGGGGAGAGGAGGGGATTGAATGAGCCAATTGTAAACTGGGGATTATTAGGTGACCGTGATGGTTTGAGGGTCAGATTGGGAATTTAGCCAGGACACAGAGGTTAACACACCTACTCTTACAATAAGTAATAAGCTAACCGATCGCTGCAGCTGTACATAGTCCATCTGTAAATAGCCCACCCAATTTACCTACCTCATCCCCATACTGTTTTTATTTATTTACTTTTCTGCTCTTTTGCACACCAGTATCTCTACCTGTACATGACCATCTGATCATTTATCACTCCAGTGTTAATCTGCTAAATTGTAATTATTCGCCTACCTCCTCATGCCTTTTGCACACAATATATATAGACTCTCTTTTTTTCTACTGTGTTATTGACTTGTTAATTGTTTACTCCATATGTAACTCTGTGTTGTCTGTTCACACTGCTATGCTTTATCTTGGCCAGGTCGCAGTTGTAAATGAGAACCTGTTCTCAACTAGCCTACCTTGTTAAATAAAGGTGAAATAAAATAAAGTGCCATGGGATCTTTAACGACCTCAGAGAGTCAGGACACCCATTTAACGTCCCATCCGAAAGACAGCACCCTACACAGGGCAATGTCCCAAATCACTGCCCTGGGGAATTGGGATATTTTTTTAGACCAGAGGAAAGAGTGCCACCTACTGGCCCTCCAACACCACTTCCAGCAGCATCTGGTCTCCCATCCAGGGACTGACCAGGACCAACCCTGCTTATCTTCAGAAGCAAGCCAGCAGTGGTATGCAGGGTAGAATGCTGCTGGCACTTGTGCCTCACCATGCAATAATTACTCCAATTTCATCTTCTCATTATTTGTTACATACCTTTCAACGTCTGTTGGAAACTGGAACAACGATTTTTCTCCCTTCCATTTTACAGGTATTTACTGATGTCATATGTTTCTTATCGTGAAAAAAAAGTTGATTCACAGAAGGAGTACTAGTAGTGGGAAACTTGCAAAGAAAATCGATTTCTAGCTATTTACGCCAGGTACATTTTTATTTTTATTTTTTTGTGAATTAGCTAGCCAGCTTGGAACAAGCTAGGTACAGCCAAGAAGAGAATGAAGATTTGTGCCTTCCTGAATAAGCATAACGTTCATTAGGAAAACGACCACTATCTAGTGCTCTCGTCCTAAACAAAATCATCTCTAGAAACAATTAGGTAAGTCATATCTACCAAACTTAGTGCACTCTGTTATACATTCTAGTTTTGGAAACAGAACATTGTATGGAGATCAAATGTTTCCTTTATGAGAATATTAGCATATCGGCCAAAACCCATCTAGCTCAATCTTCTTCCACTGCCGTTCACTGGGCTTCCTCTCAAATTTTGGTGGCAGGTAGCCTGGCGGTTTGGCCAGTAACCGAAAGGGCGCTGGTTCGAATCCCCGACCGGACCAAGTGAAGAATCTATCGACGTGCCCTTGATCAAGGCATTTAACTGTAATTGCTACTATAAGTCGCTGTGGATAAGAGTGTCTACTAAAATGTAAATATTTAACTTTTCCTTTTTCTTATTGTATTGAGTTGCACCAATCCCTAACTAAAGGGTTGAATATTCATTCCCAGCAAAGTTATTATGGTAAACAGTTGTATATATTAGCAGTTGTTTTTTAATAATATCATATACAGTATTATTATTATTATTTATTTATTATTAACGTGCTCTATTATTGAGTAGGGAAAAATGCAATAACATCGACACATTTCAATTTACAACAGCAAGACGCATTGCACCATAACACATTAGCTCGCATTAATCTTCAGTACTGTCCCTAGATAGACAGTAACATGATAAGAACATCCAGAAAAGAAACACAAAAAATAAAGAAAAACGAACTACATACACACATACATACATATACCAGTCAAAAGTTTGGACACACCTACTCATTCAATGGTTTGTCTTTATTGTGACTGTTTTCTACAGAATAATAGTGAAGACATCAACACTATGAAATATCACATATGGAATCATGTAGTAAACAAAAAAGTGTTAAACAAAACAATATATATTTTATGTTTGAGATTCTTCAAAGTAGCCACCCTTTGCCTTGATGACAGTTTTGCACACTCTTGGCATTCTCTCAACCAGCTTCATGAGGCAGTCACCTGGAATGCTTTTCAATTAACAGGTGTGGAATTTCTTTCCTTCTTCATGCGTTTGAGCCAATCAGCTGTGCTGTGACAAGGTATGGGTGGAATACAGAAGATAGTCCTATTTGGTAAAAGACCAAGTCCATATTATGGCAATAACAGCTCAAATAAGCAAAGAGAAATGACAGTCCATCATGACTTTAGACATGACGGGTCAGTCAATGAGGAAAATTTAAATAACTTTGAAAGTTTCTTCAACTGCAGTCGCAAAAACCTTCCATCGCTTTGATGAAACTGGCTCTCATGAGGACCCCCACAGGAAAGGAAGATCCAGAGTTACCTCTGTTGCAGAGGAAAAGTTCATTGGAGTTACCTGCCTCTCATGAGGACCCCCACAGGAAAGGAAGATCCAGAGTTACCTCTGTTGCAGAGGATAAGTTCATTGGAGTTACCTGCCTCTCATGAGGACCCCCACAGGAAAGGAAGATCCAGAGTTACCGCTGCTGCAGAGGATAAGTTCATTGGAGTTACCTGCCTCTCATGAGGACCCCCACAGGAAAGGAAGATCCAGAGTTACCTCTGTTGCAGAGGATAAGTTCATTGGAGTTACCTGCCTCTCATGAGGACCCCCACAGGAAAGGAAGATCCAGAGTTACCGCTGCTGCAGAGGATAAGTTCATTAGAGTTAACTGCACCTCTGATTGCAGCCCAAATAAAAGCTTCACAGAGTTAAAGTAACAGGCACATCTCAACATCAACTGTTCAGAGGGGACTGCGTGAATCAGGCCTTATTGGTCAAATTGCTGCAAAGAAACCACGACTAAAGGACACCAATGTGCATGGTCCAAGAAACACAAGCAATTGTATTTGTTTTATTTTATTTTTTATTACACCTTTATTTAACTTCTTACGGCTAGCGGAACCCCTAGACAACATTCTGCTGAAAAGGCAGAGTGCGAAATTCAAAAATATTTTTTAGAAATATGTAACTTTCATACATTCACAAGTGCAATACACCAAATTAAAGATAAACTTCTTGTTAATCTACCCATCGTGTCCGATTTCAAAAAGGCTTTACAGCAAAAGCACACCATATGATTATGTTAGGTCAGAGCCAAGTCACAAAAACACGCACAGCCATGTTCCAGCCAAAGAGATGAGTCACAAAAAGAATAAATAGAGATTAAATTAATTACTAACCTTTGATGATCTTCATCAGATGGCACTCATAGGACTTCATGTTACACAATACATGTATGTTTTGTTCGATAAAGTTAATATTTATATCCAAAAATCTCAGTTCACATTGGCGCTTTATGATCAGTGATGTTGTGTCTTGAAAACATCCAACGAATTTTCAGAGAGCCACATCAATTTACAGAAATACTGACAATAAACTTTGATAAAAGATACAATGATTATGCACAGAATTATAGATATACTTCTCCTTAATGCAACCACTGTGTCAGATTTCAAAAAAGCTTTACGGAAAAAGCAAACCATGCAATAATCTGAGTACGGCGCTCAGACACAAAACAAGCCATGCAGATACCCGCCATGTTGTGGAGTCAGTAAAAGTCAGAAATAGCGTTATAAATATTCACTTACCTTTGATGATCTTCATCAGAATGCACTCCCAGGAATCCCAGTTCCACAATAAATGTTTGTTTTGCTCGTTAAAGTCCATAATTTATGTCCAAATACCTCGTTTTGTTAGCGCGTTTGGTAATCAAAGCCAAACTCACGAGGCGCAGGCAAGTCCAGGCGAAAGTTCAGATGAAAAGTTTAAAAAGTTATATTACAGTTCTTAAAAACATTTCAACCGATGTATAGAATCAATCTTTAGGATGTTTTTAACATAAATCTTCAATTATGTTCCAACCCGAGAATTCCGTTGTCGTCAGAATTGCAATGGAACGCAGGTCGCTCTCACGTGTGCGCGCGTGATCAGCTCATGGCACTCTGGCAGGCCTCTTGTTGAAACAGCTCTCATTCGACCCCACTGCACAGTAGAAGCCTCAAACAATGTTCTAAAGACTGTTAACATCTAGTGGAAGCCTTAGGAAGTGTGATATGAACCCCATAGACACTGTATATTCAATAGGCAATGAGTTGAAAAACTTCAAACCTCAGATTTCCCACTTACTGGTAGGATTTTCTCAGGTTTTCTCCTGCCATATGAGTTATGTTATACTCACAGACATCATTCAAACAGTTTTAGAAACCTCAGAGTGTTTTCTATCCAATACTACTAATAATATGCTTATATTAGCTTCTGGGCCTGAGTAGCAGGAGGTTTACTCTGGGCATGCTTTTCATCCGAATGTGAAAAGGCTGCCCCCTATCCCAAAGGTAGGCAAGTTGAGAACAAGTTCTCATTTACAACTGTGACCTGGCCAAGATAAAGCAAAGCAGTTCAACACATATAACAACACAGAGTTACACATGGAAGAAAACAAACATACAGTCAATAATACAGTAGAAAAATAAGTACATATACAATGTGAGCAAATGAGGTGAGATAAGGGATCTAAAGGCAATAAATAGGCCATGGTGGTGAAGTAAATACAATATAGCAATTAAAACACTGGAATGGTAGATTTGACAGTAGATGAGTGTGAAAAGTAGAAATACTGGGGTGCAAAGGAGCAAAATACATAAATAAATACAGTAGGGGAAGAGGTAGTTGTTTGGGCTATTTATAGATGGGCTATGTACAGGTGCAGTGATCTGTGAGCTGCTCTGACAGCTGGTGCTTAAAGCTAGTGGGGGAGATAAGTGTTTCCAGTTTCAGAGATTTTTGTAGTTCGTTCCAGTCAATGGCAGCAGAGAACTGGAAGGAGAGGCAGCCAAAAGAGGAATTGGTTTTGGGGGTGACCAGTGAGATATACCTGCTGGAATGCGTGCTACGGGTGGGTGGTGCTATAGTGACCAGCGAGCTGAGATAAGGCGGGACTTTACCTAGCAGGGTCTTGTAGATGACCTGGAGCCAGTGGGTTTGGCGATGAGTATGAAGCAAGGGCCAGCCAACGAGAGCGTACAGGTCTCAGTGGTGGGTAGTATATTGGGCTTTGGTGACAAAATGGATGCCATTGTGATAGACTGCATCCAATTTGTTGATTAGGGTGTTGGAGGCTATTTTGTAAATGACATCGCCGAAGTCGAGGATCGGTAAGATGGTCAGTTTTACGAGGGTATGTTTGGCAGCATGAGTGAAGGATACTTTGTTGTGAACATGGAAGCCAATTCTAGATTTAACTTTGGATTGGAAATGTTTTATGTGAGTCTGGAAGAAGAGTTTACAGTCAGACACCTAGGTATTAGGTATGTAGCTCTAAGTCAGAACCATCCAAAGTAGTGATGCTGGATGGGCGGGCAGGTGAAAAATTAAAATTAGACCGGAGTGTGCAAAGCTGTCATCGACGAGAAGGGTGGATACTTTGAAGAATATAAAATAGATTTAGATTTATTTTGGTTACTACATGATTCCTTATGTGTCCGAACATTTGACTGGTGCTGTATGTACCTCAGAGTACTTTGTGAACTGACATGGGTCTTGTTTTTACCCTGCCTCTCAGAAGAGATCAGATGAAGAATAAAGAGAGAGGGAAGGAGAATGAGGAAGAGAGGGAGAGTGAGATAGGGAGAATGAGGGAGAGAGGGGGGGAGGGAGAGAGAGAGAGAGAGAGAGAGAGAGAGAGAGAGAGAGAGAGAGAGAGAGAAGAGAGAGAGAGAGAGAGAGAGGAGAGAGGGAGGAGAGGAGGGAAAGAGAGCGAGAGAGAGGGAGAGAGAGAGAGAGAGAGAACGGGAGAGAGAGAGAGGGCAGGAGAGAGGGGAGGGAGAGGGAGGGAGAATGAGGGAGAGAGAGAGGGAGGGAAAGAATGAGGGCAGGAGAGAGAGGGAGGGAGAGGGAGGGAGAATGAGGGAGAGAGAGAGAGGGAGGGAAAGAGAGAGAGGGGGAGAGAGAGGGAGAATGAGGGAGAGAGAGAGAGGGAGGGAGAGCGAAAGGGAGAGAGGGAGGGAGAATGAGGGACAGAGAGAGAGAGAGGGGGAGAGAGAAAGGGAGAGAGGGGGATGGAGAAAGAGAGAGGGGGAGGGAGAATGAGTGAGAGAGAGATGGAGAGAGAGAGAGAGAGAGAGAGAGAGAGAGAGAGAGAGAGAGAGAGAGAGGGAGAGAGAGAGAAAGAGAGGGAGAGAGGTGATGCTAACAGGGGTTGTGAAGAGTTCACCACAGAATTTTTTTGTGAAATTGTCTTCTTTGAGAGAATAATATGTTTTATTTATTTTCCTGAGGAAAGACGATGCAGAGCAGACTTCCGCCTGGGTTCTGCCGCATTGATCCACTTCATAAAGCCTCTTCTGAAGCTACGCTCCACGCAGCTCACATTCTGATTAATCCTTTCAACTGATTCTCCTTCATTTTTCAAGTGGTGAAATTACCCTGGCTAGAGTATGAAAAGGGCTTTATTTTTGAAAGGGAAGATGGTTGCAGAGGCTTGTGAGCCTTCTGAGGTGAATGCAGTGTGTGAGAGTCTAGCAGCGGAGGGCTTGCACTTAAAGGGCTAACGTGAATAAACAGCCAAGTAGCCGGTAAACAGCGATGGACACCCCTCTCCATTACTATCTATAGTGGTTAAATGGACACCTCTCTCCATTACTATCTATAGTGGTTAAATGGACACCCCTCTCCATTACTATCTATGGTGGTTAAATGGACACCTCTCTCCATTACTATCTATAGTGGTTAAATGGACACCCCTCTCCATTACTATCTATAGTGGTTAAATGGACACCCCTCTCCATTACTATCTATAGTGGTTAAATGGACACCTCTCTCCATTACTATCTATAGTGGTTAAATGGACACCCCTCTCCATTACTATCTATAGTGGTTAAATGGACACCTCTCTCCATTACTATCTATAGTGGTTAAATGGACACCCCTCTCCATTACTATCTATGGTGGTTAAATGGACACCCTCTCCATTACTATCTATAGTGGTTAAATGGACACCTCTCTCCATTACTATCTATAGTGGTTAAATGGACACCCCTCTCCATTACTATCTATGGTGGTTAAATGGACACCTCTCTCCATTACTATCTATAGTGGTTAAATGGACACCCCTCTCCATTACTATCTATGGTGGTTAAATGGACACCTCTCTCCATTACTATCTATAGTGGTTAAATGGACACCCCTCTCCACGCCGCAGTGTAAAGACTTTAGATCTGCCACTCCAGATACCTGTCCCACACGACCTCTGACCCCTATTAGCTGTGCTTCCTCTACACTACTCTCAAGCCCTCTCTCTCCAATTCACACATACGGAAACTCCTATTCCTTCTATTTCTCGCACTGTCACAGCGGCTCAGTCATTCAAATGTCTACCATCATTCTCTATTTCTCTCCACCTCTTCCTCTCTTTCTCTTCTCTTCCTCTTTCTCATTATCTTTATCAATCAATCTCTCTCTATTCAACTCAATTTCAATTTAATGACTTTGTTGGTATGGGAATCACATTCGTGCACACAGCCAACCAAAAGACACCACTTATTTCTGGTGTTTTGTAGCGTTCCAGATGTTGTAGTTTGTTCCGGTTCCGGTTTGGAGCGAGTGGTCGCATCGGCGCTTCGCTCCCGCAGGTAGTATAACTTTTTACATTTCATTATATTTCATTATAGCACAACGGTTTGATTTGTCTAATCCTAGCAATTTCTTCTCAGCTAGCTACATAGCCGTCTTTGTATCAAAGATAATTGCGTAACTATCGTATTTCGCCGTCCTAACGTAGTCTTCACTAGCCAGCTAGCTAACGTCCACTGATTAGCTGCACTGGGAAAACTATTACACTCAACTGAACGACTTGATTAGTGTAGTGTTAGCTAGCTACACAGCTGTCTTTGCTGTCTTCGTATCTTCGTTCCAAGATAATTGTGTTGTTTAGGTTTAGAGTGTGTAGTCTTAGAGTGATTATCTTAATTTACCGAGGTTAGCTAGCCAGCTATTTGTCGTCCTTAACGTAGGAGACTCTGCTAGCTAGCCAACAGCTAGCCAACGCTAGCCAACGTCTTCTGAATAGAACTCAACAACCCCGTCGCATTCACAGGTAGTATCACATTTTCATTTCATTTCATTACAGTACAACGGTTTGATTTGTTTGATCGTAGCCGTCTTTGTATCAAAGATAATTGTGTAGTCTAGAGCGATTTTCTAGGTTAGCTAGCCAGCTATTGTCGTTCTTTTAACGCAACGTAACGTAAACAACACTACTAGCTAGCCAGCTAGCCCCCGAACAGCAGCACTGTAGAAACTATTACACTCAACGGAACGACTTGATTAGTGTAGTGTCAACAACGCACCCACTGCCAGCTAGCCTACTTCAGCAGTACTGTATCATTTTAATCATTTTAGTCAATAAGATTCTTGCTACGTAGCTTAACTTTCTGAACATTCGAGACGTGTAGTCCACTTGTCATTCCAATCTCCTTTGCATTAGCGTAGCCTCTTCTGTAGCCTGTCAACTATGTGTCTGTTTATCCCTGTTCTCTCCTCTCTGCACAGACCATACAAACGCTCCACACCGCGTGGCCGCGGCCACCCTAATCTGGTGGTCCCAGCGTGCACGACCCACGTGGAGTTCCAGGTCTCCGGTAGCCTCTGGAACTGCCGATCTACGGTCAACAAGGCAGAGTTCATCTCAGCCTATGCCTCCCTCCAGTCCCTCGACTTCTTGGCACTAACGGAAACATGGATCACCACAGACAACACTGCTACTCCTACTGCTCTCTCTTCGTCCGCCCACGTGTTCTCGCACACCCCGAGAGCTTCTGGTCAGCGGGGTGGTGACACCGGGATCCTCATCTCTCCCAAGTGGACATTATCTCTTTCTCCCCTTACCCATCTGTCTATCGCCTCCTTTGAATTCCATGCTGTCACAGTTACCAGCCCTTTCAAGCTTAACATCCTTATCATTTATCGCCCTCCAGGTTCCCTCGGAGAGTTCATCAATGAGCTTGATGCCTTGATAAGCTCCTTTCCTGAGGACGGCTCACCTCTCACAGTTCTGGGCGACTTTAACCTCCCCACGTCTACCTTTGACTCATTCCTCTCTGCCTCCTTCTTTCCACTCCTCTCCTCTTTTGACCTCACCCTCTCACCTTCCTCCCCTACTCACAAGGCAGGCAATACGCTCGACCTCATCTTTACTAGATGCTGTTCTTCCACTAACCTCATTGCAACTCCCCTCCAAGTCTCCGACCACTACCTTGTATCCTTTTCCCTCTAGCTCTCATCCAACACCTCCCACACTGCCCCTACTCGGATGGTATCACGCCGTCCCAACCTTCGCTCTCTCTCCCCCGCTACTCTCTCCTCTTCCATCCTATCATCTCTTCCCTCCGCTCAAACCTTCTCCAACCTATCTCCTGATTCTGCCTCCTCAACCCTCCTCTCCTCCCTCTCTGCATCCTTTGACTCTCTATGTCCCCTATCCTCCAGGCCGGCTCGGTCCTCCCCTCCCGCTCCGTGGCTCGATGACTCATTGCGAGCTCACAGAACAGGCCTCCGGGCAGCCGAGCGGAAATGGAGGAAAACTCGCCTCCCTGCGGACCTGGCATCCTTTCACTCCTTCCTCTCTACATTTTCCTCCTCTGTCTCTGCTGCTAAAGCCACTTTCTACCACGCTAAATTCCAAGCATCTGCCTCTAACCCTAGGAAGCTCTTTGCCACCTTCTCCTCCCTCCTGAATCCTCCTCCCCCCCCTCCTCCCTCTCTGCAGACGACTTCGTCAACCATTTTGAAAAGAAGGTCGACGACATCCGATCCTCGTTTGCTAAGTCAAACGACACCGCTGGTTCTGCTCACACTGCCCTACCCTGTGCTCTGACCTCTTTCTCCCCTCTCTCTCCAGATGAAATCTTGCGTCTTGTGACGGCCGGCCGCCCAACAACCTGCCCGCTTGACCCTATCCCCTCCCCTCTTCTCCAGACCATTTCCGGAGACCTTCTCCCTTACCTCACCTCTCTCATCAACTCATCACTGACCGCTGGCTACGTCCCTTCCGTCTTCAAGAGAGCGAGAGTTGCACCCCTTCTGAAAAAACCTACACTCGATCCCTCCGATGTCAACAATTACAGACCAGTATCCCTTCTTTCTTTTCTCTCCAAAACTCTTGAACGTGCCGTCCTTGGCCAGCTCTCCCGCTATCTCTCTCTGAATGACCTTCTTGATCCAAATCAGTCAGGTTTCAAGACTAGTCATTCAACTGAGACTGCTCTCCTCTGTATCACGGAGGCGCTCCGCACTGCTAAAGCTAACTCTCTCTCCTCTGCTCTCATCCTTCTAGATCTATCGGCTGCCTTCGATAATGTGAACCATCAGATCCTCCTCTCCACCCTCTCCGAGTTGGGCATCTCCGGCGCGGCCCACGCTTGGATTGCGTCCTACCTGACAGGTCGCTCCTACCAGGTGGCGTGGCGAGAATCTGTCTCCTCACCACGCGCTCTCACCACTGGTGTCCCCCAGGGCTCTGTGCTAGGCCCTCTCCTATTCTCGCTATACACCAAGTCACTTGGCTCTGTCATAACCTCACATGGTCTCTCCTATCATTGCTATGCAGACGACACACAACTAATCTTCTCCTTTCTCCCTTCTGATGACCAGGTGGCGAATCGCATCTCTGCATGTCTGGCAGACATATCAGTGTGGATGACGGATCACCACCTCAAGCTGAACCTCGGCAAGACGGAGCTGCTCTTCCTCCCGGGGAAGGACTGCCCGTTCCATGATCTCGCCATCACGGTTGACAACTCCATTGTGTCCTCCTCCCAGAGCGCTAAGAACCTTGGTGTGATCCTGGACAACACCCTGTCGTTCTCAACCAACATCAAGGCGGTGGCCCGTTCCTGTAGGTTCATGCTCTACAACATCCGCAGAGTACGACCCTGCCTCACACAGGAAGCGGCGCAGGTCCTAATCCAGGCACTTGTCATCTCCCGTCTGGATTACTGCAACTCGCTGTTGGCTGGGCTCCCTGCCTGTGCCATTAAACCCCTTCAACTCATCCAGAACGCCGCAGCCCGTCTGGTGTTCAACCTTCCCAAGTTCTCTCACGTCACCCCGCTCCTCCGTTCTCTCCACTGGCTTCCAGTTGAAGCTCGCATCCGCTACAAGACCATGGTGCTTGCCTACGGAGCTGTGAGGGTAACGGCACCTCAGTACCTCCAGGCTCTGATCAGGCCCTACACCCAAACAAGGGCACTGCGTTCATCCACCTCTGGCCTGCTCGCCTCCCTACCACTGAGGAAGTACAGCTCCCGCTCAGCCCAGTCAAAGCTGTTCGCTGCTCTGGCCCCCCAATTGTGGAACAAACTCCCTCACGACGCCAGGACAGCGGAGTCAATCACCACCTTCCGGAGACACCTGAAGCCCCACCTCTTTAAGGAATACCTAGGATTGGATAAGTATTCCCTCTCACCCCCCCCTTTAAGATTTAGATGCACTATTGTAAAGTGACTGTTCCACTGGATGTCATAAGGTGAATGCACCAATTTGTAAGTCGCTCTGGATAAGAGCGTCTGCTAAATGACTTAAATGTAAATGTAAAAATGTTAACATTGCCAAAGCAAGTGAACTAGATAAACAAAAGTGAAATAAACTATAAAAATTAACAGTAAACATTACACTCACAAAAGTTCCAAAAAATAAAGACATTGCAATTATCAAATTATGTGCAAATAGTTAAAGTACAAAAGGGAAAATAAATACATGTAAATATGGGTTGTATTTACAATGGTGTTTGTTCTTCACTGGTTGCCCTTTTCTTGCGGCAACAGGTCACACATCTTGCTGCTGTGACGGCACACTGTGGTATTTCACCCAGTAGATATCGGAGTTTGTTTTCTAATTCTTTGTGGGTCTGTGTAATCTGAAGGAAATATGGTCATACTTTGGGCAGGAGGTTAGGAAGTGCAGCTCTTTTTCCACCTCATTTTGTGGGCAGTGGGCACATAGCCTGTCTTCTCCCGAGAGCCATGTCTGCCTACGGTGGCCTTTGTCAATAGCAAGTCTATGCTCACTGAGTCAGTACATAGTCAAAGCTTTTCTTAAGTTTGGGTCGGTCACAGTGGCCAGGTATTCTGACACTGTGTCCTCTCTGTTTATGGCCAAATAGCATTGTAGTTTGCTCTATTTTTTTTGTTAATTCTTTCTAATGTGTCAAGTAATTATCTTTTAGTTTTTTCATGATTTGGTTGGGTCTAATTGTGTTTTTGTGTACATGGATTTTATAAGTCGTATGTTTTTCCCACAACACCACTTTCCATCAGTTTGTATAGCAGACCCTGATGCCAAATTGAGTCTAAAGTTTTTTTGAAATAATCAAAGCATGAGAAGAAGACTTTGCCTTTGTTTTGGTTTGGTTTGTTTGTTTGTCAGTTAGGGTGTGCAGGGGGAATACGTGGTCTGTCGTATGGTTATTTGGTAAAAATACAATTTGACATTTGCTCTGTATAGTACATTGTTTTCATTGAGGAAATGTATGAGTCTGCTATTAAATGAGGAAAACACATTTCAGTTGAATGTATTCAGTTGTACAACTGACTAGGTATCCCCCTTCCTTCTCTCTTTCTCTCTCTCTCTTACTCTCTCTCTCTCTCTCTCTCTCTCTTTGCTGGGCGTCAGAACGCAATTTTTAAACCTGAAAAGATAGCCTGACCTTTATGATTCTGCTGCAAAGAGGTATTGTACCCTGTACAGACTATGCCTCCTATTCTCACTGCCGGGTAAATGCCTCCTATTCTCAACCCCCCTCCCCTTGAGGCCCACTGGTCAAGGCTGGCTACACACTCTGATTAGAATGAATGCAGCGCTGCGATTTAATCCAGAGAGAAGGTCTGGTGCCTAATTATGATGAAGCCATGGAGGTGAGGAAGTGTGTGTGTGTGTGTGTGTGTGTGTGTGTGTGTGTGTGTGTGTGTGTGTGTGTGTGTGTGTGTGTGTGTGTGTGTGTGTGTGTGTGTGTGTGTGTGTGTGTGTGTGTGTGTGTGTGTGTGTGTGTGTGTGTGTGTGTGTGTGTGTGTGTGTGGTCCTGTGCCTGTTTACCTTCATTACACTGTCCATTCCTCTCAATAAGAGGACCAGAGGAGTAAACTCATAGATGATTACTGTGTTAATGTTGACCCTGTTCCTGGAGAGCTACCATCCTGTAGGTTTTACACCAGGTCTCTCCAACCCTGTTCCTGGAGAGCTACCATCCTGTATGTTTTCACTCCAATCCTGTTCCTGGAGAGCTACCATCCTGTAGGTTTTACACCAGGTCTCTCCAACCCTGTTCCTGGAGAGCTACCATCCTGTATGTTTTCACTCCAATCCTGTTCCTGGAGAGCTACCATCCTGTATGTTTTCACTCCAACCCTGTTCCTGCAGAGCTACCATCCTGTAGGTTTTACACCAGGTCTCTCCAACCCTGTTCCTGGAGAGCTACCATCCTGTATGTTTTCACTCCAACCCTGTTTCTGGAGAGCTACCATCCTGTAGGTTTTCACTCGAACCCTGTTTCTGGAGAGCTACCATCCTGTAGGTTTTCACTCCAACCCTGTTTCTGGAGAGCTACCATCCTGTATGTTTTCACTCCAACCCTGTTTCTGGAGAGCTACCCTCCTGTAGGTTTTCACTCCAACCCTATTCCTGGAGAGCTACCCTCCTGTAGGTTTACACCAGGACTCTCCAACCCTGTTCCTGGAAAGCCACCCTCTTGTAGGTCTTCCCCCCAACCATGTTTCTGGAGAGCTACCCTTCTGTAGGTTTTCACTCCAACCCTGTTCCTGGAGAGCTACCCTCCTGTAGTTTGTCACTCCAACCCTGTTTCTGGAGAGCTACCCTCCTGTGGGTAATTAATGTGCACTGTCCATGTAAACCTACATCGAATAATCTAAAAGTAGTGTGTACTGTTGCGGACGTTGTTGTGTCATTGCAACTGATGTAGTTGTAGTGAAGTGTGGTTTGTCCAGGTGTTGTGATTCCCAGGTGCTCTGTATTCGGTAATAACCAGACTATGTGAATGCTTGGGTAATGAGCTTGTTTCCACACAGTTAGCCCTCCCCCTCTCTCTCTCTCTCTCACTCTCTCCCACGTCTCTCTCTCTCTCTCCCACTTCTCTCTCCCACATCTCTCTCTCTCTCTCTCTCTCTCTCTCTCTCTCTCTCTCTCTCTCTCTCTCTCTCTCTCTCTCTCTCTCTCTCTCTCTCTCTCTCTCTCTCTCTCTCTCTCTCTCTCTCACACACACTCACCCACTTCTCTCTCTCCCACGTCTCTCTCTCTCTCCTACTCCCCCCCCTTTGTATCTTTGTGGAGCAGGGGCCAGCCACTCCGTGCTCTTGTTGAAGAGGTTTTGTCAAAAGCCACTTACCCAGCCAGCCACTCTGACTCTCTCTGGCAGCAGGGCTCATCAGAGGTTGTCTGGACTGGAGCACTGAGGGCCATTCACTGACAATGACGATTTTATACAGCCATCCAAGGAAAGGGTTAGTGCCTCCCAGGGGAGCTAGTTAGGGATTATTAGTGTGTGTGTGTGTGTGTGTGTGTGTGTGTGTGTGCGTGTGTGCGTACGTACGTGTGTGTTTGTGTGTGTGTGTGTGTGTGTGTGTGGGGGGGGGGGTTGGGGGTGTAGTTACAGTTGAGTGGGGAAGGACAAGGCAGGGATTGTTAGTCATGGTCCAGTGGGTGGATATATCCACTGGTTTGATGTGTACTTAGTACGCTAAATAACATAAAAGGCAATCTTTAAACAGAGATGAGTCTCTGTTGTCCTTATTAGACCCTGTGGGCTTGTGGGTCATTTAGGACTGGCTTCAGCTTTGACATGGGACATTTTCTTACCAAAAAAAACAAAAAAACATTGCTTTTCTCTCAGCTACCTTGTATTAGGCATGTCTGTCTCAGCTACCTTGTATTAGACAGGTCTGTCTCAGCTACCTTGTATTAGATAGGTCTGTCTCAGCTACCTCTCTCTCTCTTTATCTCTTCTCTCGCTCTCTTCTTTCTCTCTTCTTTCCCTCCCTTGGAGAAATCGAGAAACGAGAAATCAATTAGAAACTATGTCTTCCCTAGCTGGGCCCAAGGCAGGCCCTAGTAGAGCCTTTAACCCTCCTCCCGATGGAGCACAGGTCGATCGGAGGGAGCCTGGGTGTGAGGAAAAATATGTTTCTACTGCTTAGTCAATGTGGCCAAACACACACATTAGTGCTGAGCAATTAACCGGTCCAAATATGTGAATTCCATTTAGTTCAGGTTTTTTTCTGTGAGCTCGTTGTGATGTTTCTGGAGAGATGAATTTATCAGATCAAGCCTGAACTGTGTGATGTAGTAGGGAGTTTCCAACACGCCAATATTCAACATAGTTTAGCACAGAAAACATGATAATGAACTATAATGACCATAAACCATTGCACACCCTCTTAAACAAGCAGACATGAAGACTGAGAGGGGAGAGAAGGAGAGATGGAGAGAAGGAGAGATGGAGAGAAGACAAGATGGAGAGAAAGACAGATGGAGAGATGAAGAGAAGGACAGATGGAGAGATGAAGAGAAGGACAGAAGGAGAGATGAAGAGAAGGACAGATGGAGAGATGAAGAGAAGGACAGATGGAGAAGTGAAGAGAAAGACAGATGGAGAGATGAAGAGAAGGACAGATGGAGAGATGAAGAGAAGGACAGATGAAGAGAAGGACAGATGGAGAGATGAAGACAGATGGAGAGATGAAGAGAAGGACAGATGGAGAGATGAAGAGAAGGACAGATGGAGAAGTGAAGAGAAAGACAGATGGAGAGATGAAGAGAAGGACAGATGGAGAGATGAAGAGAAGGACAGAAGGAGAAGTGAAGAGAAAGACAGATGGAGAGATGAAGAGAAAGACAGATGGAGAGATGAAGAGAAGGACAGAAGGAGAAGTGAAGAGAAGGACAGATGGAGAGATGAAGAGAAGGACAGATGGAGAGATGAAGAGAAGGACAGATGGAGAGATGAAGAGAAGGACAGATGGAGAAGTGAAGAGAAAGACAGATGGAGAGATGAAGAGAAGGACAGATGGAGAGATGAAGAGAAGGACAGATGGAGAAGTGAAGAGAAAGACAGATGGAGAGATGAAGAGAAGGACAGATGGAGAGATGAAGAGAAGGACAGAAGGAGAAGTGAAGAGAAAGACAGATGGAGAGATGAAGAGAAGGACAGATGGAGAGATGAAGAGAAGGACAGAAGGAGAGATGAAGAGAAGGACAGATGGAGAGATGAAGAGAAGGACAGATGGAGAAGTGAAGAGAAAGACAGATGGAGAGATGAAGAGAAGGACAGATGGAGAGATGAAGAGAAGGACAGATGGAGAAGTGAAGAGAAAGACAGATGGAGAGATGAAGAGAAGGACAGATGGAGAGATGAAGAGAAGGACAGATGGAGAGATGAAGAGAAAGACAGATGGAGAGATGAAGAGAAGAACAGATGGAGAGATGAAGAGAAGGACAGATGGAGAGATGAAGAGAAGGACAGATGGAGAGATGAAGAGAAGGACAGATGGAGAGATGAAGAGAAGGACAGATGAGAGATGAAGAGAAGGACAGAAGGAGAGATGAAGAGAAGGACAGATGGAGAGATGAAGAGAAGGACAGATGGAGAGATGAAGAGATGGAGAGATGGAGAGAGATAGAAAGCAGTTGCTTCATGAACCTGCAAATATATAATCTAACTGATGAAATAATCAAGTCATCAAATACATTATTTTTATTTTTAAAATAAAGTAATGTGAATAAATGATGTTTATGATAAGCAGTAATGGACGGTCACTACCATCATGGGACTTTTATTCAGTGTCGTTACAGCATTCTACCCACAATGCATAGTGCATTTAATGTAAAAACAAATGAATTACACACACACACACACACACACACACACACACACACACACACACACACACACACACACACACACACACACACACACACACACACACACACACACACACACACACACACACACACACACACACACACACACACACACACACACACACACACACACACACACACACACACACACACACACACACACACACACACACACACACACAGGATCAGTCCTGTGATTAGAAGGCTCTTGTCAGTCGTCTGCTTACTGGGAGCCTATTGAATTGTTGAGTGTCATGTCTGTCAGACTGTGTTTTTAAACCAGTTGCTTTCAGACGTGAACCAAACTCTTTATTGGCTAGGCTAAGTATCATTGTGTCTCTACAGTGTACTGATATCTTTTCTCTTTGAAGGCAGATGATGTAGAAACAGGCCACTAGAGGCAACGGTGAGCGCTGTTACCTTCAAGTAGGTTTCTGTTTTGCTAGGGCATTGTGGAGGGTGCTGGCGAATCAGCATAAACACCTGCCTCTGATTCCAAAATGTTCCAGTTTAAATCCAAAGCTTAACCCTTACCTTAACCATTCAGAGTTAATGCCTGACCTTAACCTTAACCATTCAGAGTTAATGCCTAACCTTAGGATTTCAGATTTAATACTTAACCTTAACCTTAAACATTAAACATTTATAGTTAATGCTTAACCTTAAACACTTTGAAATGTTATGCTTGCAACAACTTCGGAATTTGACGTTTGAGAAACATTGATGAATGTCTAATTCTAACGTGAGAATGTGAGAGCTTGTTGCTTTGCCACCCAGCCCCTACTGCTCTATCTCTCAGCATATGACACTTTCAGCACTGCTCTCACCCTGGAAACTTCAATCTGTCTCACTCGCTCATGACATTTCTGATCCCGAGCCACATGGCCACCCCCACACCCCCACAATTGAAACACTCCACCAAAACTACACACTCTTTCGTTCCACGCCCCCCTCCTGCATTACTTCTCACACTTCGGGAATCTTCCTCCTGCATACTGCTGCAACATGACCGTGAACTTGGCATCTGAAACACCGTACTGGGATAGGAACAAAAGCTCTCACAGGATAAATGACAGTAAATACTCTAGCCTGACCTTCCAGAGCCAACTAATCAAGACTGGTCAAGCTCTGTTTTTATCATCACTTCTCAATACACTCTCGGAAACAGAACATTTCTCTCCCTCCATTTTACCCTCTCTCTCTCTCTCTCTCTCTCTCTCTCTCTCTCTCTCTCTCTCTCTCTCTCTCTCTCTCTCTCTCTCTCTCTCTCTTTCTCTCCCTGCTGCTTCTATAGTCTATACTAAGACATAGCTGTAGGGAGGAGTTTAGCCAGTGAGTTTGTCTGTCTGTATACATTACAAAACACAGAGTAGAGCCCGCTAGAGGCCGTCAGGGGCCTAGAAATCAACACAACACTGTTTGTGTGCAAATAAGCATGTGTGTGTGGCTGCATGTGTGTGTAAACAAGCATCTATCGAGATAAGCCGAATAGGTGTCATTAATCAGAGTGAATGTAATGTGCTGGGACGTGGGGAAGTTATTATTGCTTGGCTGCTGAAAATGCTTCTCTGACTGGCTCTGTTTAGCAGGTTTGATGGCAACGTGGGATTTACGGGCCTAATGGCAACAATTGCAACATGAGATATGAGGGTCTGATATGAGGGCCTGATGGCACCATGGGATATGAGAGCCTGATGGCAACATGGGATATGAGAGCCTGATGGCAACATGGGATATGAGAGCCTGATGGCAACATGGGATATGAGAGCCTGATGGCAACATGGGATATAAGGGCCTGATGGCAACATGGGATATGAGGGCCTGATGGGAACATGGGATATGAGAGCCTGATGGCAACATGGGATATGAGAGCCTGATGGCAACATGGGATATGAGAGCCTGATGGCAACATGGGATATGAGAGCCTGATGGCAACATGGGATATGAGAGCCTGATGGCAACATGGGATATAAGGGCCTGATGGCAACATGGGATATGAGGGCCTGATGGGAACATGGGATATGAGAGCCTGATGGCAACATGGGATATGAGAGCCTGATGGCAACATGGGATATAAGGGCCTGATGGCAACATGAGATATGAGGGCCTGATGGCAACATGAGATATGAGGGCCTCATAGGAGGGCCTGATGGCAACATGAGATATGAGGGCCTGATGGCAACATGAGATATGAGGGCCTCATAGGAGGGCCTGATGGCAACATGAGATATGAGGGCCTCATAGGAGGGCCTGATGGCAACATGAGATATGAGGGCCTCATAGGAGGGCCTGATGGCTACGTGGGATATGATATGACATTCGATTGATTGAGATCAACACAGCCCAGAGGAGAGGACACGGCATCAACACAGCCCAGAGGAGAGGACACGGCATCAACACAGCCCAGAGGAGAGGACACGGCATCAATAAAGCCCAGAGGAGAGGACACGGCATCAACACAGCTCAGAGGAGAGGACACGGCATCAACACAGCCCAGAGGAGAGGACACGGCTTCAACACAGCTCAGAGGAGAGGACACGGCATCAACACAGCCCAGAGGAGAGGACACGGCATCAACACAGCTCAGAGGAGAGGACACGGCATCAACACAGCCCAGAGGAGAGGACACGGCTTCAACACAGCCCAGAGGAGAGGACACGGCATCAACACAGCCCAGAGGAGAGGACACGGCATCAACACAGCCCAGAGGAGAGGACACGGCATCAACACAGCCCAGAGGAGAGGACACGGCATCAACACAGCTCAGAGGAGAGGACACGGCATCAACACAGCTGGGAGGAGAGGACACGGCATCAACACAGCTCAGAGGAGAGGACACGGCATCAACACAGCTCAGAGGAGAGGACACGGCATCAACACAGCTGGGAGGAGAGGACACGGCATCAACACAGCTCAGAGGAGAGGACACGGCCTCAACACAGCTCAGAGGAGAGGACACGGCATCAACACAGCTCAGAGGAGAGGACACGGCCTCAACACAGCTCAGAGGTGAGGACACGGCATCAACACAGCTCAGAGGAGAGGACACGGCATCAACACAGCTGGGAGGAGAGGACAAGGTTTCAACACAGCTCAGAGGAGAGGACAAGGTTTCAACACAGCTCAGAGGAGAGGACACAGCATCAACACAGCTCAGAGGAGAGGACAAGGTTTCAACACAGCTCAGAGGAGAGGACAAGGTTTCAACACAGCTCAGAGGAGAGGACACGGCATCAACACAGCTCAGAGGAGAGGACACGGCATCAACACAGCTCAGAGGAGAGGACACGGCATCAACACAGCTCAGAGGAGAGGACACGGCATCAACACAGCTGGGAGCTGGCTAATGCACATTGTGTTATCAGTGTGTGTGATTATGCAATCCTCAACACTTTATCTCTCCCTCTCCCCCTCTCCCTGGCTCTCTCAGGCACTACGAGGGCCTCTGGCTTGGGGAATTGTGAGTGTGTGTGTGAGTGTGTGTGTGTGTGTGTGTATGTGGGCGTGTGTGTGGGCCTCTGGCTGGGGGAATACAGGCTCCTCAGCTATTAGCTTCTCATTACCCACCACGCCAGCAGCTGATTGGCTAATTAAATGTAGCTTATTTAGCCTGCATGAATAATACATGGTGGATACTGGCTACTGTAGAGAAGCGGTGTGTTTGTGTGTCTGTGTGTGTCTGTGTGGAAGTGGTGGTGGCGGGAGGGGGGCAGAGTTTCATGTGTTTGGATAAAGGGGGTTAATGGTGCCGTCTGTTGGGGAAGTGTTTGGTGTGCAGCAGGGAAAACAACCTTCCACCTCAGCCACAGAGCTCATTACAGAGATAGAAAGAGAGCTCGGGGAACAATCTGGGTGGTCATACAATGTGGAGATGTGCCTCAGGCTCCTGACAATGAAGCAATACTTTTAAACAAATAACCACATATGACTTAGCTGCCCTTTTCTTTGCAAACATGATTAAAACGGAGATAAGAAGTATGCTTTATTATCCCATTCTCTCCCATTCTATTCTATTCCATCCCATTATACTATATCCCATTCTATTCTATTCCATCCCATTATACTATATCCCATTCTATTCTATTCCATCCCATTATACTATATCCCATTCTATTCTATTGAATCACATTTTATTCTATTCTATTCTATTCCATCCCATCCCGTTCTATTCCATTCGATTCCATTCTATTCTATTCCATCCTATTCCATTCGATTCCATTCTATTCTATTCCATCCTATTCCATTCGATTCCATTCTATTCTATTCCATCCTATTCCATTCGATTCCATTCTATTCTATTCTATTCCATTCTATTATATTCCATTCTATTCTATTCTGTCATGTTTTGTCATTGATTATCATGTCTTGTCCCTGTGCTTCCCTTCTATTCGTTTCCCTCTGCTGGTCTTATTAGGTTCTTTCCCTCTTTCTATCCCTCTCTCTCCCCCTCCCTCTCTCCCTCTCTCGCTCTCTCTCTCTCTATCGTTCCGTTCCTGCTCCCAGCTGTTCCTCATTCTCCTAACTACCTCATTTACTCTTTCACACCTGTCCCCTATTTTTCCCTCTGATTAGAGTCCCTATTTCTCCCTCTGTTTCCCGCTTCTGTCCTTGTCGGATCCTTGTTTGATGTTTGCTGTTCTGTGTCCTTGTTCCGCCCTGTCGTGTTTTTGCCTTCTTCAGATGCTGCGTGTGAGCAGGTGTCTATGTCAGCTATGGCCTGTGCCTTCCCGAAGCGACCTGCAGTCTGTGGTCGCGTCTCCAGTCGTTCCTCTCTACTGACGAGAGGATTTCAGTTTTCCTGTTTTGTATTTACCTAAGATAATATCCAGGATTATCGTTTTTGTTTAAGACTGGAATAAAGACTCTGTTTCTGTTAAGTCGCTTTTGGGTCCTCATTCACCAGCATAACATATTCCATTCTATTCCATCCCATTCTATTCCATCCTATTCCATTCTATTCTATTCCATTCTATTCCATCCCCATCTATTCCATCCTATTCCATTCTATTCCATTCTATTCTATTCCATTGTAATTATATTCCATTCTATTCTATCCCATTCTATTCTATTCCATCCCATCCCATTCTATTATTTTCTATTCAGTTCTATTCCATCCCATTCTATTCTATTCCATCCCATTCTATTCTATTCCATCCCATTCTATTCAGTTCTATTCCATCCCATTCTATTCTATTCTATTCCATCCCATTCTATTATATTCTATTCTATTCCATCCCATTCTATTCTATTCCATCCCATTCTATTCTATTCCATCCCATTCTATTCTGTTCTATTCCATCCCATTCTGTTCTATTCCATCCCATTTTATTCTATTCCATCCCATTCTATTCTATTCCATCCCATTCCATTCAGTTCTATTCCATCCCATCCCATTATATTCTAGTCTATTCCATCCCATTCTATTCTATTCTATTCTATTATATTCTATTCTATTCTATCCCATCCCATTCTATTCTATTCTATTCTATTCCATTCTATTCCATCCCATTCTATTCTATTCTATTCTATTCCATCCCATTCTATTCTATTCCATTCCTTTCCATCCCATTCTATTCTATTCTATTCTATTCCATCCCATTCTATTCTATTCCATTCCTTTCCATCCCATTCTATTCTATTCTATTCTATTCCATCCCATTCTATTCTATTCCATTCCTTTCCATCCCATTCTATTCTATTCCATTCCTTTCCATCCCATTCTATTCTATTCTATTCCATCCCATTCTATTCTATTCCATTCCTTTCCATCCCATTCTATTCTATTCTATTATATTCTATTCTATTCTATTCTATCCCATCCCATTCTATTCTATTCTATTCTATTCTATTCCATCCCATTCTATTCTATTCTATTCCATCCCATTCTATTCTATTCCATTCCTTTCCATCCCATTCTATTCTATTCTATTCTATTCTATTCCATCCCATTCTATTCTATTCTATTCTATTCTATTCTATTCTATTCCATCCCATTCTATTCTATTCCATTCCTTTCCATCCCATTCTATTCCATTCCAGGCAGATGTAAGAAGAGCTCTCTGTACGTGTAGATTTAACTCTATCAGACAGATAGTGATGTTGATGGGAGACGATGGGATGGCTGTGGAGAGAAACAACGTTTGGTTACCACGCTGAGAGATGAGAAATGCAGGTACCAGGTGGTGAGCGAGGGTGCCAAAAGTTACACAGATGTTTCTTTGCTGCACTTGTCTTGACAAAATCAGCGATGTAAAAAAAAAGGTCTGCTTGGACAAACGAGAGCGGGAGGAGGAAAAAACCCCAGACATAGCGATGTCATGGAGAGAGAGGACAAACAGAGCTGATTCCTGTGTTATCTCAGCCGGGCTGCGAAAAGGAAGCCACATAAACAAGACTGATTCTCTATTTCCAGGGTGGCCATTTTGAAGGTGGCTGTTTTGAAAAAGACCCAATTCACTCCACACATATAGGTTTCATGCTAATTCAACACACAGCGCCTTCTCCTCAGGGCAAAGATAAGCCACTCACACGTACCTCCTCTGAGCTCCTCTGCTGAAAACTGTAACACTACCCTCTGTGGTACGTATGGTGTTAGGACATGTCTCTGTGTTACATATGGTGTTAGGACGTGTCTCTGTGGTACGTATGGTGTTAGGACGTGTCTCTGTGGGACGTGTCTCTGTGGTACGTATGGTGTTAGGACGTGTCTCTGTGGTACGTATGGTGTTAGGACGTGTCTCTGTGGTACGTATGGTGTTAGGACGTGTCTCTGTGGGACGTGTCTCTGTGGTACGTATGGTGTT